>NW_008751867.1:719252-734804 GCF_000715545.1 Opisthorchis viverrini
GCTGCTTCCATAAATATGGACATGCTGGTCGCCTGGGGAAAAAACCTTACTGCCATCACACTCCTATCGCAGACGACAGTACGACTTCACCCCCAGACCGCCTCGTAGCACGATTACTCGTAGTACGGGGTCTCGCTGCTCTTGGTCTGGCTGCTCCCCTTTGGCCTTCCTGGCATGGTTGCACCTTGTGGAACGAAGTTCCAGCCAGTGTAGCCCGCGGCATCATTGCATCACTGAAGCCCGACCACCACATCAAGGTGGCAGCTTTAGGTCGGGAACCCAAGGCACGAGTCGACCCCTATTGAGGATACAGTCTCGGCGGAGACGTTTTATTGCAACCCCTCCCCCGAATACCGGGGAGGCAGTTTATAATTCCCCTAAAACGGCTTAACTACTCCGCGGTAAGAAAAATATCACGACGCAAACTGACCAGATTTACTAGCCCGTCCCTATTTCAAGCGGATGCTCCTGATTGGACGTGACTCTGTTTCAGCATTGCACAGTGGCCCACAGAAATTCCGGTCAGTAAGTCCGCGAACTAAACAAGGAACTATTTTGAATTGAACTTTGGAGTGAAGATAAGACAAGACGGAATAAGCCATCTGGTATTTAATACTTAGTATTCCCCTCAATATCATATTGGAATAGATTTTCGCAATAGATCTGATCTTGTCTTATTCCAGCAGAACCACGCGGCACACAAATAAATCGTTCAGATGACAGAGATTGGCGATCACCAGAACGAACGCAACGCGACACACAGCTTTGTCTCATTTGACGATACCCATAAGTATCACACCCAAGACAAAGTGAACCGGCCAGTTGCACGCTCAACTGTCTGGATTCGGTGGGAATCTGATTAGCCCGGTGTGGCGATTGTGTGAACGGATGTTAACGTTCACCCAGGAGACACCGTCATCAATTGAAAATTCCGTTATTCCAGGTGAGAGAGTATTGTACATCTGAGTGCGATCGAAAGGAGTAGCACACCGAATGCAAATTCCAGTTGGGCTCGCTAATCAAAGACAAAAAAGAGCGTTCAGTTGTGGGCACGCTTTCGGTGCCTAGCTGCCATGCCACGCGAAGGAAGCACGAGGGCTGGGATACTGCCAGGTTGCCCAAGCCTAGACAGGGGAAGTCGAGAGGCAGAGGTCGGGTTCGAACCACAGACCTTCCGGTCAGTAAATTCGCGCTGGGGCCATCTCGCCCCCAATCAAAGACAAGGTGAGTGGATGACTTACTGACCTTTCCCGGGAGAGATCTTGATAGAAATAGTCTATTGTTTGATATGGGGGATGTTCGGCAGCCTAAAATTCCATAAGGTGTTCAAGGTACCATAGATGGCATCTGATGCAGGTGATAAGCGTAGATGGGCTCACAACCCATCGTCTGGTCGGTGATTTCTATGGACTGCGACGTGCTATACACAGACAATAAGGGATTGACTAGTTCTTCTGCACACCCTTCTTCATCATTATCGCAGGTCGCGGTGGTAAACAGCCTTTTGGGGAAACACCAACACCGAATCTATGGTTTATCAATCCGACAGTCAGAAGTCATTGTATAGCGTTTCTAGCAAGGGTTCCCTGACACAATTGTCCACAGTTGCATGGAACTTCACCAGACCACGATGTGCCGTGGCATCCTTTCCGAGCGGTTGCCCATACGGATTCAACCGATAATTCAAGGGTAAACTAAGATCACGGGTTAACCATCTGAGCCATATGGGGCTCGTTCTCCAACCAGAGAAACTCAGTTATTTTCCCATAAGAATCGACATAAACCTACTAGTTCCTGAAGAAACGGAGAGTTGTTACAGCCATAGTGTCGACAGAATGCTTGTTGAAGGAAGTATGTTGGACCCTGATTTTGAAGCTACTTCTTGGGTAGACGTACATTCATTTCAGATCAGTGATCAGCCTCTACAACACAAGATGAACACGAACTGGTTGAAGAGCCACTGGTACCCAACATACTTTTCATTCTTTTTATCACGCAAGCTTTAGGGCAGTTTTCCGACACCCGATGTAGACCCTATCCCGGAAAAAAAAGCCATTAGGCGTACAATCGAATCTATCGGGTGCTCTCGTTCGTGAATCTGGTTGCAAGACCACGTTTTTACCCACCCACCCCCACGATATCAATGCAACCAAACCAAGTGACAGTAGAATGAACTTTGTCCACCAACCGATTCAAGAATACCCTGTGAATTTCATCAATCCATCCAAATTAATGAGCAGTTAAATAAATCAACGAGACGCTTAAACCATAAGGACGGTGGACACAATTTAGTGATTTGGATGACAGTAGTGCACGAGTGTGGCTGAACGGAAAAAGGCAAGGTACTTTGTTGAGGAGGGACACAAGGCTCGTAGTAACCGGAGCGGGTGAACAGGTATTTGGGAAGTCTAGTTCACAGCAAGTGAAATTAATTTGGGCTGTAAGCTCAAGAAGCGCCGTAAAGCTGTTCCATACTCGTTGGAAACCCTCGGCGGGGAGCCCTTCAATAACCTTGAAGGATATTTGAACCTATAAACTTCCGTTTCAAGATTAAACAGTTGACTATGAGTGTCTGACCAACAGTGTGACCAACCTACACTTCTCCGCCAATCTCTATGTCTTCGAGGTCTCTCGCCTTGGACACACAGTCAACCTACATGGAGAACTTGTGTCGCCGTTCCTCAAATTCAAATATCTTGGACACTTGGAACTTTCCACGAGGATTTCGTCCAGTGTGCCAAAAAGGGCCGCACAACTGTTTCATTATTAGTGAGAATCTTCACCAGTGCGCATCGCACGAACCTCCACGGAGGTCCGAACTCGTAGCCTGCCGGTTGGTAGTTGAAGACTAAACCATCAGACCAAGAGTGGCTGAAGCAGGATTTAGCGCGACTCGTCCTTCAGTAACGGGACTCTCACATCATGTTCTGCAGCTCGTCGACTGACGATTTCTCAGCTGGAAGGGCGAGATGGCCCAAGTGGTTAGAGCGCGGATTTACTGACCGGAGGGTCCGTGGTTCGAATCCGACCTCCGCCTCTCGACGTCCCCTGTCTAGGCTTGGGTAACCTGGCAGTACCCCATCCCTCATGCTTCTTTTGGTTGGCATGGTAGCTAGGCACCGAAATGGTGTTACAGCTGAACGATCTCGGCTAGAAGGTTCATGCAACTTCTAGGCTGCTCAGAGTGTGTTAATAGCATGAAGAGACTTGAAAATGTCCTATTTTTCCAATACTGAGGTTAAAAAGAAAAACGAAGTGGAGACTCCGATCGATTGTACCGGAATGGTGAATGCAACATGGCGTAGCGCTGGGATGGATTAATCAATCAGTTATTCGGAAGGTCCTATTTCATGAAGGAGATTTGGTCGGTATTTCAGAAAGCTAGTGGCTCTCGACTATCGCTACCTGTGGAGTGCCCTGCGAACGGGGAGCAGTTTGGAAACACAGTTTCTAGATTTTACCAAGGTCTAGGCAACGTCGCTTGCCATGGCTTCCACAAGTTCTCCGTAATTCACGAGATAAACCGGTGAGAACGTTTGGAATCCACGTCTCTGCAGAGTTACCCACCGCCGCTAGGTAGGTAGGTTCAAATTGACCATTCGAAATCTCCGTATTCAACCTGTGCCATCCGGCAATGGAAACACGACTCGGCTGACACCATCAATATAGATCATCAAGCTTGAGAAATTCGGTACATTCATGGACCTGGGCCACGCCTCCACAGGAGCGATTCGTGGCAAAGTAATCCCGCTCCGTGTACCGACTAGGCTTGCGTTAACGGTCTAATAGTAACCGTTCGTAGCCTTCCGCAACGCCCAAATAAAGACCAATCATACTACCGTAGCATGCACACGAGTGCACTTGCTGAACAAGTGAAATGGCGCCACCGGTTGCTTCATATGCCTCGGGTTAGAATCAGAGGCACCCACCCAGGTGTGGCGACGAACAGACAGCGAAAGACAACCGAACGGAAAGCAGCACGGAAGCGCGTAAGTCAGGTGCTAGTCGAATGAGTCTAAAAAGTGGAGCACATTGACTTCAATCAGCACGATCCGGTTTGTGGACAGAGAAATTTCCAAAGGGGCAGTCGAATCAAGCACCGAAATGAAATCAGCTGACACCAGTGGCAGTGGCAGCACAAGTACACACACACACGTGGAACTTATTTATGAAACCGGGTACCTGCGGATATTACGTGAGTAAATCATCCCCATTTTCATCATCATCATCATCATCATCAACACACACACACACACGTGTGTGAAGAGTAAGGAAGCGGAAAAGGCTCATGTGTGTGCGACCGTGAGATCTAGCTTGTGGATCAGTTAACTTATCGGTTAGTTGTGGCACCCTTTTGGTGCCACTCTGTCTGATGGAGACTTTGCCTAGCCTAGGAAGGATTAATCGATAAATTGGCAGCTAGTCGGGCCGTAAAATGTTAATTAAGCGCTGGTTTCCTTTCGGTGTACAGCTTCTATGTAACCGTGGCGAGTGCGGAGGTTTGGCGCGCCGTGAGTTTACCTTACACAGGAACAACCAACAATTCAGCAGCAACGTGAACTACAAGGTTGAGTGCAATAGACAAGTTCTACAGACACTACGCCTACTTCGGTCATCCACACGCGACTCGCATCATTTTCGATCGTTCGGAGAAGTTTCAGACATCATAATTATACTGAGAATCCGAAATGATTGAGAACAACAGATTTTGCGACCAAAGACCAGGGGATTTCAACATTACAGGAGCTCCAAGGGGTTGAGAGATTAAGGCACGAAAAGTTGGCCGGACGCTCAGTGGTTCTAGCCCTTCGATTGCATCTGTTTGGATGTCGACAACTAAGCACCATTTTGGTCCGCGTGCTTCAGAAGGGTTGCGAGACAGCGATACGCTGAGAATATACCACACACACAAACTCTATAGCATGAGGAAACTGTGGCCCAGTCACAATGGTATGCCATCTTATCGGAGACGGAGAAAGAGGAACAGACAAAGGCATCTCAGTCGAAAGAAAAACGCACAATATCGAACGACGCACATACCGGGATTCACGTGAACCACGACTGACAGTCATTGAAAAAGTAGACAGACAAGTGCTAAGTGAGCTGCAGGCATAGCAATACACACGAGGATGCGACTATTACGGTTGATCGTTACGCAACTGTCGTGACATTTCTGCAGAACCGCAGGTAACCACATGTCTTTTGCTTAATCAATAGAGTAAGAGAAACGGTATCTTGAGTGTCACTGTATAGAACAGAACTGCCGAAAATGGATGTGAAGATGGCCCAGTTCGCAGCTTTTCCTAATCAAAAGCTTGGATTCTAGGCATCCACCATTAGGGTTGGGCTGAGATAGTCCGCCAACTTCCTAGGAGAGTCAAAATGCTCTTCTTCCAGTGGTATCCTTAGTGGTAAGAATTACTTCAAACTGGAAAAAATTGCAAGTAGTATATCCAACAAGAAGACTCGAAAGAAACTCGCAAGCAAGGGTAAGTACGGAAGAACTGATGCAGTACGCACCCACGATACCTCCGTAAGAACCCACAGCAAATGATCTCACTTTCTGAAGAAGTTATCCCTGACGAGTTCCTTTCCTCAACTTTTTAGAGAGAGTGCAATTTTGTTCCCTAAGAAGTGTCTTTCTTCCGACTAAAGACCATGACAGCCCGTGAAATTCACGTTCAAAACGCCTCATCGCATGTGGTATGAGACGCCGATTGACGCGCCGTTGGGGGCGAGATGGACCAAGTGATTAGAGAGCGGATTTACTGACCGGAAGGTCCGTGGTGGTTCGAACACGACCTCTGTCTCTCGACTTCCTCTGTCTAGGCTTGGGGAACCTGGCAGTTTCCCAGCCCTCTTGCTTCCCTTGGATGGCATGGCAGCTAAACACCGAAAGGGTGTGGCAGCTTAACGATTTTTTCGACTTCTAAATTTTTCGAAGCTGTTTGACCAACCCAGCAGAACAATGGTCTCAAAACTGGAAACAGTCACAGGCGTGCGGGGTCCCCATCGACCCACCAAAGGAGGACCAATTAAACTCAGATCTGATCAAAAACGTTCGTCGACAGGATTCCAGTTGACCCTGATTGTAACGTATAACAGGCCAAGAAAATGGGTAAAATATTGAACGTCTCGGATGCCAGTGGAGACGGACCATATGTGAGCGATCTTTCAAGTCAAGGCAGAATGCAGTTCTTAAATGTCAGAATATAACCGAGAGTTTCTTGGGATAATATTTTTGGGTGGAAAAGTAGCTTAAGATTGTGTTGTCCTCAATCTTGTTCCTAAGGAGAGAGACCAAAGGGACCACATCACAGAAGAGACCCCTACAGAGGTCAAGGGAGAATTGAGGGCTTTTTCTTAAGTTGCCACTTTTAAGTGCTACTGGTCGGTGACACTACGATCAGACTTAAGGTTTCCTCTGATAGTCCAGAAGCTGGAACGTTACAACCTACTTGGATTTAAGCGAAATTACTTGAACTGAAGTGACGAACGTGAGCCAGTGAACGTCAGTTGGTGCGTACCTGCTAACTGCTAAATTAAGGCTCGTGTTCCAGTGGTTGGTCACGGAGTACTATTTTGGTCAACTCGGGTTTGATCATGTGGACCTTGACATGCATACCTGCTGGTTCAGTAACCCTTCCAGCGATGAAACCGGGAAGAGAGTAGCTCAGTGGTTCAGACGTGAAATTACTGATCGGAAGGTCCGCGGTTCAAACCCGACCTCTGCATCTGGACTTCTCTTGTCTAGACTTGGGCAACCTGACAGTAGCCCAGCTCTCGTGGCATGCCAGCTACGTATAGAAAGGGTGTTGCAGCTGAACGAACGGGTCGACGATGAAACCTCCCGACAGAAAACAATACCACCGAAGAGACAAATACAGTGATGGAAGGAAACGCTCGCCCCGCGTCAGGAGAGGAGGGCTATGCAAACGAGAGTAATTTGAGCACCAGACGGGACACTGAGGTATACCCATAGATCTAATATATGGTGCCTTAGTCGGAGTTCATACAGATTTAAAGACGATCAAAACAAGGATGATGATGGGCGTCCAGCTGAAGCACCCTTTCAGTGCCTAGCTGTCACGCCACACGAAGGAGGCACGAGGGCTGGGATACTGCCAGGTCGCCCAAGCCTAGACAGGAGAAGTCGAGAGACAGAGCGAGTCTGGTTGGAATCACGGACCTTCCGGTCAGTGGATTTGCGCTCTAACCACTTGGTTCATCTCGAGCAAAACAATCCGCAAACCGCGTGCCTCCGTTTGAACTGCAAGAGAATAAATTCACAAACCATCGTGCAGCGAGCCCAGTGAATTCGGTCAGTTTATCTCGAAACGCGAGAACCTTGTGCGAAAACGATAGCAGATTCCGAATGAAATCGGTAAATCCGAGTTCCGAAGAATACTTAGCGGCAAACTCATAAGCTGTAGAGGACGCATCGAATGGCGTACAGTAACAACAGCATAATAGACATACACAATACCTAATACTCATGAAGATGTCGAAGATCGGCTGAGTGACCCGTTGTATGCGTGCAGTTCTTTCCGTTTATTAGGTGATCGTTTTCTATGGGCACTCAATAAATATAACAATAAATAAATAGTCGCTCAGCTGTAGCAAGCACCCTTTCGGTGCCTAGCTGCCATGCCACAACGAAGGGGTACTGCCAGGTTGCCCAAGCCTAGACAGGAGAAGTCGAGAGACAGAGCGGGTCGGGTTCGAACCACGGACCTTCCGGTCAGTAAGTTCGTGCTCTAACCACTTGGTCCATCTCGCCCCTACGGGTCACTCAGCCGATCTTCGACATCTTCATGAGTATTAGGTATTGTGTATGTCTATTATGCTGTTGTTACTGTACGCCATTCGATGCGTCCTCTACAGCTTATGAGTTTGCCGCTAAGTATTCTTCGGAACTCGGATTTACCGATTTCATTCGGAATCTGCTATCGTTTTCGCACAAGGTTCTCGCGTTTCGAGATAAACTGACCGAATTCACTGGGCTCGCTGCACGATGGTTTGTGAATTTATTCTCTTGCAGTTCAAACGGAGGCACGCGGTTTGCGGATTGTTTTGCTCGAGATGAACCAAGTGGTTAGAGCGCAAATCCACTGACCGGAAGGTCCGTGATTCCAACCAGACTCGCTCTGTCTCTCGACTTCTCCTGTCTAGGCTTGGGCAACCTGGCAGTACCCCTTCGTTGTGGCATGGCAGCTAGGCACCGAAAGGGTGCTTGCTACAGCTGAGCGACTATTTATTTATTGTTATATTTATTGAGTGCCCATAGAAAACGATCACCTAATAAACGGAAAGAACTGCACGCATACAAGAAGCAGTGGTAACCGGTAGAACTACAAAGGTCAGAGTAAATCAGTTAAGGACAGTGCTGACTGGTGCAGACTTCCAACCATGCTTTCACTTGCAACCTCCTGGGTTCGTGTAAGCAATTCAATCACCGTACGCAGACAAATATACAGTGATTCCCAAAAAAGAAAGAAAGCCACTTCCAGGGGAGGCTAAAACGCTCACCTCTCCTTGGGCTTTTTACTAGTCAACGGGAGTGTTGTGTAGCATATGTCAATCACGACAATACCTAACAAACAACTGACCTTGGAGACTGTTCTTCGAGCCGGTACACACGGTCGAATACAGCACAGTTATATAAAACACACTGAAAGAGGGGCACGTGGTGGGATAGGTGTCCAGGTTAGTGGGGGGGAATACCTGGATGACCATATCAGCAGACGAATCGAACATTTACAGACATCACGTGACTCCAGCTGGTTCGTTTTTCATTTCAAGCACTAGGCTCATTCGTGCCTGGATGGCGTAGTGCAACTTCAGTAGTTTCGTGCCAATGAAAAATCAATTCGAAACAAACAGTAAGAGCGTACGTGTTGAAGAAAACAAAATGGGTCAACGTTCCACCGGAGAACGAAGCGAAGCAGTACTGCTGTACGTTCCAATGGAACGTCCACTTGACTCTGTGCCTTTCAAGGACGACAAACTAATCCAACACTTCACCGAACGAAGAGTGCGAAAAACAAAGTCCAGACGAAAGCCGAAATAAATGGGAAAACAAGGGCCTACGGACCGCATTACAAACGTGGTTTAGTTATAAGACAACGAGCGGTATAAATGGGGAAGGGAAGAAAAAATCAAGGACTGCGTGCTTGTGTACCTACTGTTATGCAGTGTAGGTTGATCACATGGTGTTCCCTAATGGCGGACACAGGCGGTGGGAATCGCTTTTCTGCGAGGAATATTCTCTAAAGCCTAACCGGTCTTCATAAGAGTAACATCCGTAGTAGACTGACTGGAATCCGGTCTTCGTGATTGAGAATGAACCTGGAACAATCAGTTGGGGGCGAGATGGCCTAAGTGGTTAGAGCGCGAATTTACTGACCGAGAGGTCCGTGGTTCGAACCCGGCCTCGACTTCCCCTGTCTAGGTCTAGGCAACCTGACAGTATCCCAGCCCTCGTGCTTCCTCCGGGTGGCATGGCAGCTAGGCACCGAAAGGATGCTACAGCTGAACGATTCTTTTCCTCATTCTTCTTCCCAACCCGGTGAATCTAGTGACAACTTTTGCACATTGTGAATGATATTGACTGTTGTGATGATGAAATTCTGGTCGAGCTGGTCTATTTGTGCAATTCATTTACACAGCGAAAGCGCAGCTCAACGTTGGTATAGCTCAGAGGTTGTCCAGCTGTACACTTGGCGGTAAAAATACGCCGCTGAGTACCACTCACCAGTCACATTGAAAATCGCTGTTTGATCCTGGTAGCGCTCAGTAGGGATTACTGGGCCAACGTGTGGCGTGTCTGGAAAAGCAGTGAGTTCGACCACGCCGCTGCTGCAATGAACACGGGCATCCGATTGGCAGTAAATAAAAGCTCAATGTCTCAGCAGTTTTTTTTAATGGTCCCGATAAAACAGGGGATTCTACAGACATCCCAGCATAGTTTGGAGTTTTGGCCCAGTGTCATACGGGGAAAGAAACTGACAACAACTAACACCGATCAGTCATCATTTCTTGCAATGTCTCCAGCCAAGCGCAGGCAGGGTCACGGGGACCACATATTGCAAGGCGTACAACTCCAACAACACGCAAACTCTTCGTGGTCTCTTTCACGCCTTTCTGCCAAGTCATGCGTTGTCCACCTCACGGTTGATGCCATTCTGAAGGAGGCGCGGAGGACAACACCCGTCTCGGTAGACGGTGTTTCGGCATGTGTAGCAAATGACCACAGTCGATGGTACTGGATGTTTTTCGCGATTGAAGTATCTGGTAAACCACCAAACACACGATCTCTAATTAACTCGTTAATAATCCGTTGACGCCATCAGACACCAGTAGCGGTTCGGCTGCATAGGTGGCCAAAAACCTGAAGACGCCTCACATCCTCTGTCCACAGAGACCATGTCTCGCAACTATACAATAACACAGCCCTTACTATAGCCTAGAATCCTTTTGAAGCTACGAGTGACACAAATTAGCGAACGTGATCCTGGCTTTCGAGATCCGTGCACTGACTTCAACAGACACAATTCTCAGGCCCCAGCGGTTCCCCTTGAACTAGAAGTGGTATATTTAGAGAGTGCACATTCTGAACTTTGAAGGTGGCCAGTCTATTCAACAGGGCTTGTATTTCGCTTTGGTCTTCAGGATGAGGGTGTTCAACAGACACAATTCTCAGGCCCCAGCGGTTCCCCTTGAACTAGAAGTGGTATATTTAGAGAGTGCACATTCTGAACTTTGAAGGTGGCCAGTCTATTCAACAGGGCTTGTATTTCGCTTTGGTCTTCAGAGATTAGGGTGACGTCATCTGCAAACTCCAGAGCAACAAGGATCTCACCTGATCTCAATTTCAACACCGGGGTTTTGAAGATCTAACGTTCGTTCGTCATCAGTATCAGTGAAATCGCAATTCAGATTGTACATAACGGGGAGTCATTCAATCAAGCTTGCATCGTCTCCTAAAAAACACCCCCGCCCCCACCCCCAGAAAATTTCAGGCCTACAATTCCAATATCGAATTCTACCACTTAGAATGCCAGACAAAAGAGGCGCCTGCGTCCTTTGAGTTGGAGAATTACCTGCTTATACAATGTCCACACTAGCACTAGAGACATTGTTCAGTAAAACCTGAATGGTGCATGAGGATTCCATCATAAACGGCCATCACATGAGGACGAAAGCCAACAACGAAGAGAAGACATTAATTTCGATGTTGTCTAGTGCAATGTGAGGGGAGAGGGTGGGCTCAACAAGTATATGGCTTTGAATTTGATAATGCTGTTCAGATAGGTTGAACAGGTTCCGGAACGATTCAGGTCGCGTTAACGCAGTGGCTTGTAGTCTACAAGTCACGTGGTTCCGAAACCTTGCATGAACCTATCCTTGTGGGATCGATCCGAAAGACGAAATCATTAAACCTCTACTAAAGGTGGTCGGTGATCTATCGGTGATCTATCCAATCGAGTGGAAACCTAAGCACTCCTTGGAAATGGACACTATTCGGATAGGTCAATCTTAAGAGATTAAAGTACATACGCAGTAATCTCAGGAATTTATGGTTGTGTCCACTACCAGTTTGAGCACACGAGACGAATGAATTTACTGCTTCAGATGGTCACGGCGTAAAATCGTTGCAAAAATGTTCCGTCTTATTCCTGAATCCAAAATGATTCAAGGCTCTCTCATGGGTTTCAGTCATCTTTGTTGGCGATGAGCTTCGCTCACAGTTTCATTGAGCGTACTGACCGGGTCCTTGCTAGAATTGCAATCAATGACTAAAGATATTCCGAAAAAATGAAGGTGATTCCTTCCAGATGAAAACCCAGGCGAACGTGTCGAACGAGAATAAAAGGGGGATACTGTGGTAACGTTGTGAATTATGAATAGCTAAAGTGTGCTGCCCAGTTGTCGGCTAACAGCACAACGTTCCCAAGTCTTTTCATAATCTGATGTATGCAAACCGGCTGGGGAGATCTTATAAACACCGAGAAGCATATTTCGGTACGAATGTACTTGGTTCTGGAAACGTCGATTGCCAGTCACGTTGGGCTATACGCACGCACAATGGAGTGCACACCGGGAATGGCACGGGGGTGTCCTATCGTCTTTCTACTCAGATATGAACTGACGAAAGCCGTGCAGCGATCACACCACATGCCACCACCTCATTAACCCAGTCGATTACGTCATTATTTTTTCGACCGCTTGGTCACGGGTTGCGGTGTGCCACTTGGCCGCAGCAAGGGCACAAACGCGCGAGATAATTACCCAGTCGGGGTGCCAATCCCCGAGAAATTCAACAAACGCGAAATGGATAACAGCAAACTTGGGGCACACCAAACGTGGTAGCTTGGAAGGTAGAGAGGTCCGCTCGCATGATTGATTTTTGTTCAGCCCACGAAAAACAAGGCTTCACATGCAGCCCACAAAAATTGTTATGCTTGTCGGTCACCCTGCATGATACGTGCAAGACGTCAAGTGGGCTCACAAGTGAAAGGAGACCCAAGTCTATACAACATTGTTGAGTGACTTACCTTAACAAAAAGAATGGGGATTGTTTCTTTTTGTCGACTGTAGCGTCGGGCAACCCGGTAAACAGTCTCTGGTACGAATTCCAGCACCAGATTTAGGTAGACGTCATTTCATAATCTGATGTATGCAAACCGGCTGGGGAGATCTTATAAACACCGAGAAGCATATTTCGGTACGAATGTACTTGGTTCTGGAAACGTCGATTGCCAATCACGTTGGGCTATACGCACGCACAATGGAGTGCACACCGGGAATGGCACGGGGGTGTCCTATCGTCTTTCTACTCAGATATGAACTGACGAAAGCCGTGCAGCGATCACACCACATGCCACCACCTCATTAACCCAGTCGATTACGTCATTATTTTTTCGACCGCTTGGTCACGGGTTGCGGTGTGCCACTTGGCCGCAGCAAGGGCACAAACGCGCGAGATAATTACCCAGTCGGGGTGCCAATCCCCGAGAAATTCAACAAACGCGAAATGGATAACAGCAAACTTGGGGCACACCAAACGTGGTAGCTTGGAAGGTAGAGAGGTCCGCTCGCATGATTGATTTTTGTTCAGCCCACGAAAAACAAGACTTCACATGCAGCCCACAAAAATTGTTATGCTTGTCGGTCACCCTGCATGATACGTGCAAGACGTCAAGTGGGCTCACAGGTGAAAGGAGACCCAAGTCTATACAACATTGTTGAGTGACTTACCTTAACAAAAAGAATGGGGATTGTTTCTTTTTGTCGACTGTAGCGTCGGGCAACCCGGTAAACAGTCTCTGGCACGAATTCCAGCACCAGATTTAGGTAGACGTCATCTTTCTGTATGAGTCGAGAGAGGGAGAGAGAGAGAGAGAAGATGAACGAAACGCGATTGTTGCAAATAGTTCAAAGTCGCATGGGAAGATGTTACACTTAAACTGATGAAAAGTCATTGCTGCAGCAGACCGAGCTTATTCCATGCCTGTCGCGGACTGCAACAAGATCAGTGCATGGTCCGATATAAGCCTATTTCAAGACATAAACTGCTTGAAATTCCCAAAGATCAACATTGAGTGTGATAGTATCAAGTTCTTGACTAGCTTCCAGGGTGACAGTTTCAAACCCGTATGGGCGAGAGGAAACATAGTCCGTTTTCCGGTTCGCAAAAAAACGTGTACGAACTGTAGTGATCTGCACTCCTAAGGGTACAAAAGGAGTTGTGCGATTGTGACGCGATACTGACGAACAACATGACTACTTTACTGCTCCTGTTTTGAAAATTATCCCCAAACACCAGTGGTTGAGCACTCCTGGATGTCGAACATTTTTAATCCTTTTGGATGGGGTCACGCAACCGGAGGGAGTGAATGACAGCTTTTCAGACTCTGCTCACAGACCGAAGACTGATTTCCGTCCCATGGCACAAAGTATTATTATTTTGATCCCATCCCCGTCGCCAGTTGTAATAATAGTATCTTTCCCAGCTTAATTATCTGTTTGAATCACCCAAGCTAGCGTTCCTGTCAAAACAATCACCAAGGGTGCGAAACGTGTATTAACGCCAAAAATCAGGTCAAAAACACTTGCGCAGTGTTTGCGGCAGCAACATTCTAGAAGCTGACATGTGAATGCGACATTGGCGACCGGCATTCGGTGGGTACAGGATCATGATTGACCATTGGGTCCAGTTTTCGTCCAATCAGAGCTTGCGTTGATGCTGGACCGGCAAGCGTCCTGATCTTCTGGCCAGTCACGTGCGGGATGTGCTTCTTGGCAATAGCAGCAACTAACCGCGAGCGACAGGGCTGTTTCCGTGCGGAATTCTGCTAAAGAACTAAACAAAGTAATCCAGGCACTGCATTTTGCTTCATCTACTGCCTCACCACTTGACGAAATTGGCGTTTGAATGTCTCGATACATGCAGCCAAACAGCAACAGGTTGACGTCTTCAGGCTGGTTTCCTGAATCGCTCACTAGTTTGGTGATCAATCCATTGCCTCATGTCCAACGATAGTTTCTGAATAGACGAATTTTTAGTTCCTCCGAACGAAATTACTTCAGGTAAGATATTGGAGGCAGCTTGGATTTTGCATGGACCTGATGCTTATTGCTACAACTCCGGTAAGATCTGTGTGGTCTTCCGCTGAGGGAACCTAGCGAGAACCGCGGCTAAGCACCAGTATCTGACAGTGGTTTATTGCTTTCTAAGATGGTAGGGACGATGGACCACAAAGAACCGGAATGTAGTCAAGTTGGCGAGTTCTTTTTCCGTCACCTGAGTACAATGTCGGGAGCTGTTTTCAGGATGCTGAAAGCAAGTGTTGGAAACGTACATCCGGTTTGCTTAATCTAATTTCACTATGAATTCATCGTCTTCACCGAAATCGAAGCGTCGGAAGGTGTGGTCGGCTGGAGGATTGTATGTGTTCCAACAGCTCGCTGTAGCACAGATGTTGAGCCCCAGCACCTGGTTCACGAGCGTCAACAGGTGGCCAGAAAATCCATTCTGGACTAACTACATCTGACATTGTAAGAAGGCAGACTGAGATGATGAGAGGGTTCAACGAATAGTTTCCAGAGCCAATTAGTAAGATCCCGGTAGACAAGTGTCTTAATAACAGAGAACCGGGGACGTGATTCAACTCCACGCTGACTAGTTCGAAGCGATACTGTCGATACAGTGAACTGACATCCGGAAACAGCTCAATGCCGAGCTGGGGAATCGGACTGCTGGTAAGTGAGCGATATCGACAGTTGTATTGAATGACATTATGGCCTCAGACGTGGTATTCAATGAAGATGTATTTTTGTATCCTATGAGCACTAGCTTGCAGATCACTCACACTAGTCGCCAGACTTGCAGTAGTCACATCGATTGCAGGAGCGCGGTAGCTGGACAAGAGTGACTCGTCAATCAATTAATTTAATTTGTAAGCTATCAACCGTGTATCATAGGCAAATTGGTTCCAGCTGCTACAGTTTTGATCACCGGAAAGTGGGAGAGTGCGGCGTTCCTGTCAT
>NW_008751867.1:735007-736747 GCF_000715545.1 Opisthorchis viverrini
GATGATGATGATGATGATGATGATGATGATGATGATGAGAGGGCGGAAGATACTGCATCTTCAGTAAGTTCTGGAATCGCGCAGCTATACATTGATACATAAGCGCCACTGACTGCGCGATTGTGCCACTTATGTCAGTGTCATTGACCATTGATGAGTTGAGTTCCGGGGTCCCCATGCGGAGGGGCAGCAGTTGTTGACCCAGCTAAGTTTATTGGTTAGTGTTTTCATACTTCGTTGCAAGATTATACACTGTCCACTTCTCGGTAGCTCCTACTCAGCAACAGGGCTTGACGAAAACTGCAGTGAGGCAGATGGTCTTCTGGCATGAGGAGCACATTTCCCAATCAGTGTAACCTACGAGGCGTGAGTAATTCAGTTCTTTCCTCCTAAGACCATCAGGCGTACCTCGGCATTGCTAATCCGATGTTCCACCCCACCCGACCAATGCTTCGAAGACACCGACGGTCAAACAGACATCTTTCGTACGTCCTCTGCACACAGTGGCCATGTCCCCGATCCATAAAATGTTTCGCACCACGGTAGTGTAAGATGTGTCATTCACAGAATGACTGACGTCACGTAGGCGCCGTAGGTGTCGAAGGTTGACGAAAGCTGTCCTGGTCTTCGCGATTCGAGGAATAATCTCATCTCCAGCCAGTCTACCGGAACTTATACAGCTGCCCATGTAAACAAATTTATTAACCACGTCGATGGGCTCGTCTGCAAGCATGAGGTCTGGGTTTGATCCCACCCAGCATTGTAGCACCACTTGACATTCATAAATGAGGCGGAATCTTCGTCGTCTTAGGTGGTAGAACTCCTGCAGCAACGAGTTCTATGGACCACGGCAGTTGACGCACTGTCAATAGCTGAGGGGATATGCTTGGGGCAGCCCGTACAACAGGTGGCCAAAAAAGAGTAGAACTGGGATAGAGGCAAGCTACTAAATGGCTTGGATCTGACGGGGCCAAGTTCGAAGATAGTTCGGAAAAAATACGTCAATGATCTTTGCACGTCCAGTTGAAGTCTTGTCACTGGGGCCATGGGATATAGCTCATGGCGATCTCATAGCTCATAGCGAGGTGGCTCAGTGGTTAGAGAGCGAATTTATTGACCGGAAGATTCGTGGTTCGAACCCCACCTCCGCCTCTCGACTTACCCTGCCTAGGCTTGGGCGACCTGGCAGTATTCCAGCCCTCGTGCTTCCTTCGGGTAGCATGGCAGCTAGGCACCGGAAGGGTGCTACAGCTGAACGGACGATAAAAACCCAGCAGGATCAGTATTAAATTGTACCTCAAAAGTCCCTAGCAGCAACTTCCCGTTTTCAGAATCCGATACTCAACTTCAAAAACCAAGTCAAGTCGGTCCTTTGTCCAATGGCGATTCACTGTTTCATTCAAATTTGGAATGCTTGTGAAGAAACTACCCGATCTAAACATCCTCCTTCTAGCCAAGACTGATAGGGATTCGGGGGTTGTTAGGGTCAGCGGTTCTGTAACGACTGAGCAGAGATGAGTGTTTAAAAACTTCTAAAAACAAAGAAACGAACGCCTATAGCAATAATGATACTAATTGCGATAATCACCGACCTTTGTACCTTTTCAGCGCGTAGCAACCTTATAACTCGAAAAAAACACAAGGGATGACATACTGGGGGCGAGCTGGTCCAAGTGATTAAGAGCGCGAATTTACTGACCGGAAGGTCCGTGGTTCGAACTCGACCTCTGCCTCTCGACT
>NW_008751867.1:736753-742941 GCF_000715545.1 Opisthorchis viverrini
TTTGGGCAACCTGGCAGTATCCCGGTCCTCGTGCAGTCTTCGGGTAGCATGGCAGCTAGGTACCGGAAGGGTGCTACAGCTGAACGATACTATACTATACTATGACATACTGCCAAGCCACGCAGGCTTAGACGGGACCGATCGAAAAGCCGGAGGTGGATTCGAACCGTGAAAATTCCGATCAGCAGTTTCGCCCCTTGACCAGTGAGCTGTCTCAACCTGGAGTTTACAATTAGAGCCCCCAGTGCCAGTGAGAACAAGCATGCCATCGGTTAAGCTGCAGTCGAGAATACTCGTTCTAACGCTCTAAGTTCGACAACGGCTTTCAAGGCTTTTCGAAGAGTTTTCCTGGCATTGTACGCTTCCTCTGTTGTTGGGACCTTTCGAATCCACCAAGCTTCCTGGTCAGCAATTACATCCGGTTGCACCTGATAACCAGAATTGTGCGCAGAACGAACAGGAATTCACCAATGTGATCCGATAAGGCCACAGTCTTGCCTGGGGTTCAATGCTCGTCTGGGTGTCGTAAGTTACATGGCATACAGCAGTACCAGCAAAGCAAATTTAAAGGTGTCATTTAATCCTTTCTTCGTCTGGTATGTGCGTGGGCAGGCTTGTTTAAGGCCAGACGAGATGTGAGAATTGTGCGCGGCCCGGTCTAGCGAAAGCGGACGCTGAACAAAGTGACTACCTATCGATCGTTCCCATTCCGCACATGAACCGTTAAAATGAGTTTTCACAGACAGGCGTTCCTGCTCTGTACAAATTATGCGCAATGAAAAGCGTAGTCTATGGAAGGTGCTTAGTCCCCGTCTATCGTAAGCGATCGGTTTCTCGGTTGTTGGTCTGTCCACCGAGCTTGGCAGTTGGATTGCAAACAATTCATCACTACTCGAGGTGACATTGTCAGTGCGGAGTTGGGTGGATTAATTGCTTCTCTTCTGAATGTGCATATACGGTTTCTAAACAGTATGTAATACGCCCAGCATGAGCGATCGGTCGGGGGCTGGCTTTCGCGTAATTTGATTGGTGAACTCGGAATCCTCGTATTTGGTCGGTTCATTGGACGCCCTCGATTCGACGGTTCCCCCCCCCCCCCTGTAATGATTGGTCCCTTCCCTTTTTGCTTTTTGATCTGGTCTCCTTCATTCGACTGAGTAATTGGAGAAACAATAAGTCAAATCGTTCGGCTGTAGCACCCTTTTGGTGCCTAGCTGCCATGCCACCCGAAGGGAGAACAAGGGCTAGGATACCGCCGGGTTGCTCGAGCCCAGAAAAAAGCAGTTGGGACGCAGTGGTTGGGTTCGAACCATGGAACTTCCTATCAATATTTTCGTGCAAAACCATTCTTCCATCTCGATCCGATCGGACCGTTGGTTACTGTTACGTCGTCCGAAAACCCACATGGTTTCGAATCCAGTAATTGTGTAGTTGTTTTGTTCACAGCGGCTGAAGACTGTGTTTATTGATGGATTTTCTGCGGGGTATCAAGCCTCGGCAAACATCCGCTTCCAATTTTGTTTTTGGGTGAGCAGGTACTTAGGCGTCATTCCAATTGAACTGAGGTCCTCCCATGGCTTCATGAATTGAAACGAGTGACACTGGGTTACATCTTCTACTGGGATGTTTGTGTTCATGTATCCTGGCTGACCTCATGCTTCCTTTGGGTGGCATGACAGCTAGGCACCAAAAGGGGCTACAGCTGAACGCTTTCCAGTATAACCAACACACGGTTTGTCGTACATTGAAGTTTGTGGATTATGTTCAGCCTCTTTATAGCATCCAGTCTTCCCTTTGGCTTCGAGAGAACCCTTCTTCCGCTTTGGGTGGAGCGTGTTTCAACTGAACCGGTGCCCCCACCTGATCCAAATAACGCGTCCGGGACTTCAATGGTCAACCGTTTGCTTTCACAAATATTTTGAGCGCACAGACATTATTACCGAAGAGTGACAGAGCTACTGGTTAGAGTGATGGGGACATACCAATCCGATCCGGTGCATCAGTGGTGGGGAGCAGGAGCACATCAACTACGGGAAGTTCTGAGCAATGAACAATGTTGCCAGCACAATGTGAGACTATTGTCCATGACCAAGCCCCTCAACAGAGGCTATAGGTCGGTGAATATCACAAGGTGGTTAATACCACCTCACAATGGCCCGAGGACAAGCTCAGTGTGGTAGTGTGCCGCGGTAATCAGACTAGAACACACAACAGCTTGATGGGTCCCCCTCTTCAACAGCGAGCACTATCGGGACTGAGTAAAAAAAAGTCCGCTTCGCCGACGTATTCACCCTTGGTAGGGCGAAATTAAAGTTCCTCTGCAGTGCGAGGGGAAAGAGCTGAGCCACCTAGTCTAATTGTTGGATATTCGCCATTCCGGATTGCGTTGATGGGAGAAATGAGTGTGCTTTGACGCCTTGACGACACCATTTTTAACTGACTGCAACTGATTTCATGCAGCTGTTTGCCGGGAAAATCTGTTGCTCAGACAAGCTACCCAAACGGATGAATCGTCGTTGATTGAGTTTAATAAGCGAAAGGAAGTCAAAAAGCGCAATGGGAAAAAAACAAAGAAAGCATCCACTCACTCGTTCACCAACAACGTGGAAGAAATATTTTAACTGCACGATGTTTGGATGATCCAACTGTCGCATAATCTGCAGCTCCCGGTTCTGAGAGGAGGAACAGGAGAAAAACGGAGTTACCAAGAGACAATAATATAGAGGCAGCGATAATGTATCAGTGGTATGGCAATGGAAACGACACCAACATGAAAAGTGACTAAACCTAGATACGCCCACACTTGCGACTCAACAGGAAAGACGGCCTCATGTGACTGAGCTGCTCAGGTAGCAACCATATATTTACTAAAAGACATTGTGCCTCAGCTGGCCACCACACTTGAAGGACGATGGGGTTCTTGGTGAAGCAAACATTAAAAAGAGGATAATGTCTTAATGTGGATATGGTAGGAAGCCTGACTAAAAGCCTTGAGACAGTGGCAACGTAGACATTGTCATGATTAGAAGTGGCTACCTGAGCTGGTTTGAATGCGTTCAAAATAAACCCCAAATGCCTGTGATTTGCGAAGCTCTTTCTGAGAAACCATCGTCTTCATATGTGGTCTAGGGGCCTCGTTCCACAAGGCGCAACCATGTCAGGAAGGCCGAAAAATACTCATTCCAAGAGTAGCCTGCGGGTAAAGCCGTACCGTGCTCTGAGACAGGAAGGTGAAATCAATCAGCGAATCGCTCAGCTGTAATATCCTCTCGGTGCCCCGCTGACACACCACCCGAAAGAAGGACCAAGGCTTGGATACTGCCAGGTTGACCATACCTAGACAGGGGAAGTCGAAATGCAGAGGTCGGATTCGAACCACGAACCTTCCGGTCGTTAATTTGTGCTCTAATCACTGAGCCATTTCGCCCCAAATGTGAAGGTAGTAAGGTGTTTACCCCAGGCGACCAACATGTACATATTCATGGAAGCAGCCATGCTGCCTTCCCCTGAGGAAGGACGGATTTGAGAAGGTTGACTCTAAAAACTGCACACTCCGATTGCCCACCCACTAATTGTGACCACCGGCGCATTATTGAATTAGGTCGAAATACTTTCAAAACCAGAGTCCGGTGTTGCTGTGCACAGCCGTATACGGAATAAGACAGTAAAGTCCTTATTCCCTGCGACCTTAGATTAGGACAACCCCCGGCAGCCGTGCATGTCAGATTATTGAACTATCGACTCCGGGAGCTGCTTGCAAACGAAAGCCTACCTCATGTTTGCTTTGTGGGTCAGACTTTTGAGCCAGAGCCTGAGGGCAGTGTCCCAGAACAAAACCCTGCATCCTCCCACTGCCTTGTGGGTCAGGCTCTTGAGTCAAAGGCTCAAGGTGAGGGTCCTCAAACGAAACTCTCCTCCTCGACCTGCCCGCACAGTTCTGTGTCCACCTTCTAGATCCACGAGACCCTTTTTATATAGGAGCTTTTAACGTTCGTACTCTATGTTAAATTGGCAAACAGGCAATGCTTGCTGAAACCTTATGCTCCTTTAAAATTGATGTGTGTTATGTCTCCGAAACACGTATACAAGACCCAAGCGTGGTTATGCATCTCAGAACGCCAGGGCTGAACTCAGCCCGATGAACTCACATTTCCCCTCCGTACGTCCGGTGACCCAAAAGCGATGAATCCTGGAATATATGACCTGGGAGTTGCACTTAGCCCCAGATCTGAACGCGCTTTGTTGGATCTGATCCCAGTGAACAGTCGTCTTTGCGCCATCCGGTTATCCAGTTCAATCAACCTCAATGCCTCTCGACATAAAAAGCGGTATCTGTTTGTAGTGTCGGCTTACGCACCAACGGGCTGCAGTTTTAATGTTAAGAAGGATACTTTGTGTCGAGTTATCCGGGTCCAATGGTTACGTAAGCATTGACAATATGATCCTTGCGGGTGATATGAATGCCCAAGCCACATCTCGGTGGTCGATTCGGAGGCGACGCTCGTCGCACAGAACGTAGAGCAACTCCTCCAGTTGTGTGCAGATCATTAACTGTTTCTGGCCAGTACGAACTTTCAGTATTGACGTTAGCATCGCGTAATCACCAACTACAAACCAACCATTCACCCAGTTGGATCACGTGGTCATCAGCCACCGATGAAGAGCTACAATTCGAGACTGCCGTTCTTACTGGGGGATACAAGTCCATTCCGATCACGCCACAATGCGTCACCCCTCAGGCGTACACAGATCAGCAGGAAGTATGCCATCATCATTATAATCATCGACAGCATAGCATCAGTGTTCAACACCGATGCTTCAATGCCATACAACCACGATTTACTTGAAAGCCTTGTTGTGAAGAAAAAATAAAGGTGGACGGGGAAGGGACTTAACTCTAGCTTACTATAACAGTTCCGAGGTGCATACACCTCCAAACACTCATTCAGGCAATTTGGATACAAAATGACCACAAGATCGCCACTGACACTGAAATGCATCGTGATATATAAGTCCTCCAAAGGAACAAGTCACCCAGCTAGGATGGTCTGTACCCCGAACTCTTCAAAACGGGTGACTGTTCTGATGAACAGTCTGACAACCATAACACATAAGATTTCGAACGAAAACAGAATACCAGCCGAATGGAGCTTCTTGACCGTCATCCCATTTTTCAAAAAGGACGCAAGGACGTCATGTGAAAATCATTGTGGTATCAGCCTGGTATTCGTCGCATCTAAGGAACTCTCTGGGATTATTTTGCGTAGGTTCATGTCAAACCTACGCCACAGGTGGCGCAGGTTCACAAAAACTACACTGACCTTTTCAATCCGGATAGAAATATCATTTTTCACGGGACCACTGGGACTGATACAGCTGTCCAGGTAAACAAATTTATGTACTAACTAAATCGGCTCATCCGTAAGCATGAGGCTGGGGTTCGAGCCGACCCATTCTTGCAATAGCACTTTACACTTTACGGGCGTGAAGCGCATGCCAAATCATGAGGCGGGATTATTTAGATTATTTAATATTGTTTACATTACCACTGGGTAAGATCCAAGAAGAGCTATGTCGTCTGCGTACTCGATATCTTGGAGCGGACGCCCAGGGAGCACTTCGACCCCACAGGCACTACAGGCTGGTAGTGAGTTTTGCATGATCGTATAAATGACGAAGTTGAAGAGGAAAGGTGAAATAGGACAGTCCTGTCTGACACCACTTAACGTGGTAAACTCAGGAGAGAGGTTCCCATGAATCTTCACACGGCCGCGGGAGTTGGAGTACAGCGACTTAGGGAGGACCAAGAATTTATGGGGGACCCCTTTGCTGCACAGACACTACCATAGTGCCTGACGGTCCACAGAGTCAAAGGCAGCTTTCAGATCAAGTAACACAACCATGGTTGGTTGCTGAAAGCAGTGTCGCTGTTCCAGAATTTGTCGGAGGGTGAAGATATGATCGACGCATCCTCTTGCAGGACGCAACTAAGCTTGGTTTTCACAGATCCGTCTTTCCGTGTTCAGTCAACCTTCGAAGGATAAGACCTTCGATGCCACGGTGACGTCCGCGTTCCGTTTTTGAATACAGGGATAACTGTCGACATGCCCCACTCTGCAGATCCTTTCTCTTCACACCATATCGCACCGATTAGTTTTTTTTTTTGGTCATCAGGGATTCTCCGCCTT
>NW_008751867.1:743293-744870 GCF_000715545.1 Opisthorchis viverrini
ACTGTTGAGCTATCGTCGTTCTGTGAAGATAGTGAATTGGCATGCTTCATGCTAATTTGCGAGGGCCTGAAGGGAAGCGAATTGTCAGGTATGCACGCACCATGGCGCGATCGGAATCATATGGTGTGCTTCAGAAGGAACTTCAGTACTAAATTGTGGCTCTCCACCGGTGGCTAATGGATACATGGTCAAACTAGGCCCACGGTTGATCTGCAGTTGGTGGCCGCCATTTTACAAGGTGCGAACGTTTGTGTTTAAACTTCGCACTTGCCACAGACAGTCCATGGTCAGCACACAACTGAAGGAGTCGGTCTCCATTGTCTGTCCGTTGGGGCATAAGCCGACACTACAAACAGGTACCGCTTTTTATGCCGAGAGGAACTGAGCTTGATTGAACTGGATAACCGGATGGCGCAAAGACGATTGTTCACTGGGATTCAATCCAGCAAAGCTCGTTCAACTCTGGGGGGTGAGTGCAACTCTCACATCGGATACACGGAGGGGAAATGTGAGGTCATCGAGATTAGTTCATCCCTGGCGTTCTGAGATGCATAACCACGCTTGGGTCTTGTATGCGTGTTTCGGAGACACAGCACACATCAATTTTAAAGGAGTATAAGGTTTCAGCATGCATTGTCTACTTGCCAATTTAACATGGAGTACGGACGTTAAAAGGCTCCTATATATAAAGGATCCAGTGGGTTTAAAAGTTATTTTGTTTTTAAAGGAGTATAAGGTTTCAGCAAGCATTGTCTACTTGCCAATTTAACATGGAGTACGGACGTTAAAAGGCTCCTATATATAAAGGATCCAGTGGGTTTAAAAGCAAGTTATTTTGTTAACAGTTAGCAGGCAGCGAGGGGCATAAGGTCATTCGGTCAGATAACTGACAGTCAAATGACCCGGCAACGTTTGTTCGTGTGGTGTGAGGGGGGTCGGGAAAGTGCATCGGTGCACACAGAACTGTGCGGGCAGTTTGACGAGGAGAGTTTCGTTTGAGGACCCTCTCCTTGAGCCTTTGGCTCAAAAGTCTGACGCACAAGGCAGTGGGACGATGTAAGGTTTTGTTCGGGGACCCTGCCCGGAGCCGATGACTCGATAGTTTGACCTGCTTGGCTGCAAGGGGTTGGTCCTACCCAAGGGCGAGGGAATAAGGCATTACCGTCTCATTCCTGATGCGGCTGCGCACAGCAGGTGCGTTGAGCATCCACGGACTCTGGTTTCAAAATTATTTCGACCGTACTAAATAATGTGCCGGCGAGCACGGTCAACCGTTGGGCGATTGGAGGGTGCGGTTTTTAGGGCCGACCTTTTCTTACCCGCCCTTCCTCGGGGGAAGCCAGCATTGTTGCTTCCATAAATATGGATATGCTGGTCGCCTGGGGGAAAAACCTTAGTCTTTACACTCATGTGGCAGAGTACAGTACGACTTTACCCCCAGACCGCCTCGTAGCACTCGTCGTACGAGGTCTCGCTGCTCTTGGTCTGACTGCTCCCTTTTGGTCTTCCTGGCATGGTTGCACCTTGTGGATCGAGGTTCCAGCCAATGTAGCCCGCGGGGTCCTTGCCGCACGCAA
>NW_008751867.1:745222-748225 GCF_000715545.1 Opisthorchis viverrini
GAGACCCCGAAACGGGCCAAATCAATGGTTAGGGACATTGTCAGACATGGACCAGTCGCGCCCTCATTGGCGCTCGTGCATTCAAGCTATTGCCTTCGATACATAGCTCCCTACCCTTAGCAGTCCACTGATATTGCTGCATTTACGGACGAACTTACCAGCTCCCGTCTCCAATGTGCAGCTGCCTACCCCACCTCCCCAAATCATCGGTGAACGAAACTGTGGCAGATACAACCACTGTACGACAATTACGCGGTTGTTGCAGCTGACAATGATGATGATGATGCGTAGGTTTATCGACTATCGGGAGAGACATATTCAAGAGAATCAAGCTGGATTTCGCCATGACAGAAAATGCATGAATCATACCATTGCCTTGAGACAATGAACACTCCATCAAACGTCCTACATTGCTCATTTTTCTGGAGCTGAAAACTCCTTCAGACTCCGTCAATCGGCATAAACTTTGATGGTATTGAGCAATCAAGAGCATCGTGCGCGTCCTCCTGTTGACGGATACAAGTATGTGGCAGGTCTTCGTTCAACCTCACCACGTCGTGGTTGAAACAAGACTGCTCTCTCTCTTTCTCGCTCTCTATCGCATTCCCTCTGCAACTTCGTTATGGATGTGCTGCTTGAAATTTCTCTGCCTGCCTCTGAAACCTCGGGAGTTGAAATGCACCCGCGACGGCCGCTAACAAACATTGCGCATTTGGACGATATTGCTCGCCTCGTATCAGATCCTTTACAAATTCAAACCACTTAAAATAACCGGAATAATGCTGCCGCGCAGTTTGGCATGCGCTACAGACCCGCAAAGTGTAGAGTACCGTTACTGAGTGGGATGAAATCCAAACCTCATGCTTGCAGACGAGCCAATCGACGTGGTACATAAATGAATTTACTTGAGCGACTGCATAAGTTCCTGTGGACTGGCTGTAGACGAGATTACTCCACAAATCGGGAAGGCCAAGACAGCTTTTGTCAAACTTCGACATCGATAGCACCAAAGTGAAGTCAGTTTGTCTGCAAATGAGAGTTTACACAACAGCGGGGTGATCCATACTGTTTTATGGATCGGAGACGTTACTTCTCCGTGTAGAGGAATACGAAAGATGTTAGGGTTTGACCATCGGTCTCTCCATGGCATTAATCGGGTTTGATGGAAACGTCGGATTGGTGATGGCGAGGTATGCCAGCTGGTACAATTTCATTTCTAATCAATCTAACAATCTGACTGGTTGCCATTCCCTTTGGAACACATGTGTGCACTTGTGCTTCCACGTGTTTGCCTTTGACTAAAACGGAAATCATTCGTTTCCATCAAAACTCTATCAGAAATAGTTATCAGGGAACTTTTGAAAGCGGGAAAAACCAGTCGGCTGGGTGAAGACTGGTTCAATATTTGGAACTCCGTTAATTCGGTATTAGACTGCACGCACCCCAGAATAAGGTCACCACCCGATTCAAGTAAGATCTAAAGGGGATTCGTATCCCTCATCCACAGAAGGCGAAACCACCGACCGTTCCTCCGACCAACGCCGAAGAACGGAGATCATCAGAAAAAACAGGTGCTAAAAAAAGTAGACGCTGAAAGGCTTCCCGAACTTTAGTGTTCAGATCGTTGCAGGTGAGAACCTTGTTAATCTGGATTAGGTAGACAACATCGTTCTCATCTTCGTATCCTCTTTCGGCGCGCACCTTAAGACTTCAAAATCCAAAGTCATGATCCAGAGTGATCAGTCTCCGAAAATGCCCTCTGTGATCCGAGAAGTACCGGAGGTTGTGAGGAATTTTACATAACTCAGTATTTGTACTAGCTTTGAAGGAAGTGTATCTGATGAAGCCAATGTATGCATTTCAAAAGCACGATTACCATTTGCCAATTTGAATCACTTGTGGCGTAAACATATCACCGGGTCTCAACAGTCACGCGGTTCTGAATCCACGAGCTTCTCAATGGCTAAGCAAGGTGCGCCTTTTGCGCACACTTGAAAAGCACCACAAAAAGCGGCAGCACACAAGTGCATGATGGGGATCAGCGCAGGTATTCCATAAAGAGCTGTGAGCAGTGATCGACCCTCGCCACCGATAACTATAGGCGTGGTATATCATGGTTCAGGTTCACTAGTGCTCAACACGTAGCGATTTCCGCTGTTCCAGAAATCGGTACTGAAAAGGAATAGTCGGTGAAGGGTACGTATCTGCACTAGGTGCTCTCCGTTGTCCGTGGGCCTCGCGTTCAATCTAAGATGACCACCCAGGTGACCTAACGACCTGGGTGTTCAAGCTACCAAGAACGACAGCTTTGTTGGAGCTTTAGGTCTGCTGTCATGGCGACCCCAATATGTAGCTTAGCGTTCCTAGATCCAAGATCATCGGTAAGCAAACCTGTGGCAGCCAAAACCACTGTACAGTATGTAAATGCCTTACACCTGATGATGGTAGCGTTGTTCTCAACAGATATGAGCTACTTTTCAAGTCGAAAGATGACCGAGGCCAGTAATCCTGTTACCGTTTGCAACCTGGAGAATCTTCATTCCACATATGTATAATAGAAAACTACGCACGGAGGCATTGCGCAGGTGACCTTTGAGTTAGATGCTGGTATCACGACGTCGCCAGACGACGGGAATTTACACATGCAGCTCTAGCTTCATCAAACAGGATGTCTACTAGGTTTGTGTCGAGACGGCTACCCAAACGTGTAGTTCGTTGCTACTTGGAGCGCGGCTCCATCAGGTTCGAGAGGTGCGAACTCGTCGCCGTCGTTCAGCTGTAAAACCTTTTCCGGGCCATGTAGTCCTAAGGAAGCACGAAGGCTGCGATACTGTCCGGAGAGAAGCGGTTGCGATGCCCGGGTTCGGTTCGAAACACAGACCTTCCGGTCATTAAAATTCGCGCCCTAAGCACATCGACAGCATGATATCAGTGCTCAACACCGATGCTTCACTGCCGTACAACCATGACTTATTTGAAAGCCTTATTGTAAAGAAAAGGGTA
>NW_008751867.1:749130-749747 GCF_000715545.1 Opisthorchis viverrini
TAAAACGCTCCACAACTTCCAGTACCTCTCCCTGGATTGTAATTGGCGTGTTCAGTGACTGCACGTCCACAAGCATGACCTTACACTTTGTGGGTGCAAAGTGCATACCAAAGGACGGGATGACTCTGGTCAGTTCACCCAAGAATACTTGCGCCCTATCCGCCTCTTCGAACATGAGAACGATATCGTCTGCATACTCCAGATCGACAAGGTTTTCTTCACATGCTACGGCTAGGATAATTAACTGCTGCCCGGGATCGTTACAAAACTGAGCCGGATAGTCAAGCTGACAGGAGAGAGATAAGATAAGAAAGATAAGACAAATGCATAAAACATCCACTTCATTGCCAAGACACAGAAGGATTTCGGCGTACCGGTACTTAACGAAGGGTTATTTTCGTACCTTGGGGACTCCGGATCGTTTCTCTCTCACTCCAGTCGGTAAGCCTGGAGTGTCTTCTACGGCATAGTAATTTCTGTTGTGATGCGATGGTCACCAGTGTTTCTTAACTTCTGTTCGAATTCACACTGTTAGAATCACCATCATTGTCAGCTGTAATAAACGCGTACTGGTCGTACAGTGGTTGCAGCTGCCGCAATTTCGTTCACCGATGATT
>NW_008751867.1:750116-757029 GCF_000715545.1 Opisthorchis viverrini
CGGCATACATACGCAGCACGTGGCCAAGCCAGCGCACCGTTAGAATTCTCATCCCGCTACATTAGGCGATTTAACGGGACTTGCAATAATGAAGCACTGATGTTCACCACAGGTGTTTGCAACCAGGGGTACGGCTAAAAGATATCGGATCCGAATTGCTCATTGGCCTTTGGCTGCCTAACCATAACCGCTTCGACACTGCTTGTAAGACATTCGGCATCACCAATGTTACACTCCAAATGCAGTTTGATGAAAGATAGGACGTCAAACAAACCGCGGCGCAAAATGGGCGGTAATAACGACTAGGGTTACTTGCAAGCGAGTCTTCAAGAAACCTGCTAGAAGCGTTCAAATTTATGTCCTATTGAACAGGCTGGACATAACGCCGTCTTCTTAGAATTCACGGATTCGAAGAGATTTGCTGGCTTTGAAGATGTCGCACTCATTCGAAGAGAGTTCTCTGGGCGCAAGTGAAAAATAATCAGCTAGATGCGTTCGACGACGAAGAATATCCGCAAAGTTTATTCAGATCCTCTCGGACCGCGTTGGTCAGCAGTTCACTTGTCAGAAATGATACTACACGCACGGCAAACTATCTTAATGAGGCAATTTCAGCGCGAGGCTATTGACGCTGTAGTATACATTACCTGCCATTTTCGTTGAGTTTCGAGTATTGATGTACAACTTTGCTTGCTTAGCTTCGGACAGGACTTTCTTTCCGTTCTTCATCCAGATAAATCATCGTGAACACTACCTTCGGAGAATCGATGGCCCCTGCTTGTTCCATAGCGTTCATACTGCACCGGATTGGTACTGATCCAAGAACGGTGCAGATTCGGAACTTCGTAAACCATAACTAGATCGACATGAAGGAACGTTAAGGCCAGGCTGGAAAAACTAATGTGCATAATCCGTTGCAGTTGACGTAGCGCCATCCCGGTAACATCCACTTATATTTTCGTTTGCCGCAGAGGTAAAATGTACATAAAACGCGATCACATTAGGGACTACAAATCGCAATCCAGCACATTAGCTCTAAGAATAAAACAGGTTTAAACTGCCACTTAAGGCCTGGAGTACAGTCTCTTACATGTTCCTTCAATCTCGTGCATATTTTGAAGCCTGTTCGAGAAGTGGAAAGCCCCGGCAGCAGTACAGAGATCACTTAAACACAAAGATGGAATGGAACAGTGACATATTGCACGAAATGATCTGTGGTTTTTAATCCTACTCACAGTTACCTAAATAAAGCCACAGTAGGTGCAGTCGCAAAACCAACGCAGTCACTGAAATCGGCATGCTTCGCTGAAATGCAACACCCACCTTGAATCGCCTGTCCTGAAGCACTTTCTTTACGGCCACAATTTCATCTGTATCACATAATCGAGCTTGATAGACAACTCCGAAAGACCCATTCCCAATGACCTTTGTGTCGGTGTACGATATTTCTTTGGATTTATCTCCCTGTCCAAGATACGCGGTGACTGTGACGACTTTATTAGCATCTTTCTCTAAAAAACATTTATTACATCGAAATAACTAAATGGTAAACGAACGACTCATTTTAATTCATCTTGACTGCTTTTTGTTGACGCAATGGCGACGCAGCGCACAGATTCGCCTACCCGCGCTACGTAGTTCATGAGGTTCAATATCCTTACACAAGAGCAAGTGGCCAAAGGCTCGTCGAATGGGTTGAGTAGGTTGTTGATTCAAGTCAGAGATTTGCGTTACTTATGGAAAGATAAAGGGAGGTGAATATTTGCCATTTGTTTGAAACGGGCTACGCCACAGTCCGCTGCCAAAGTTCCGCTAGGTTCTCGTTGGCTTCTTCCCAGTTTCCTTCTCCAGAAACACTGCCCTTTCATGAACAAACACAGATGCAGGATACTCCTTTTCTGAGCCACTTGGGCTCATGCTGGCACAGTCCACTGGGTCAGGACAGTGTCCATCATCGTTTCACCCAAATTTTGTTGTCTGAATATTCATGTTGACTATTCGCTTGTAGTATGATTGTGCGCTCCGGCCACTGTATCCATCGAGGAGGGATTAAATAATTCTCTGGCGTCGCACAAGATAGTAGCTGTTATGAGTGGTGCAACTTAGATTGTTTTGGCGTCTCTTATGGCCACTTCGTTATTTCCTCGGAACCCATCTCGTGTTTCTGCCCCTTGAGGCGTCACAATACTGTCTATGACCATCTCCAGTTGACAACTGTCCATCTACCTCAGTCCAAACCCAATCCTCGTGAAAGGCACCTTTACTTCCAGACCGGTCATTGCAATGAGAAATCTCTAAACAGCCTTCTGCCCACCGTCCTTGGAATTGTTCAAGAGAAGAAAACCGTCTTCTATGACCTGGCTTGCGCACTGCTAACAGCAATGGTTGGGTTGTCATGCCAGAGAACATCTCAGCAGTGTTGTCAGTCCCTTCAACCATTTTGGAGATGACGTAGCTCTCAGTACAGTCCCTTGAAGAGCGTGGATCCGCCAGCTCTGGTTCGGAAGATGGGCCAAAACGTCCTCGCCACACGAGGCCCCCTATTCCAAGCGGATTGCGATCCACTTGCTCTCCTTACTCAGGTCCACGTATCCCAATCGGAAGGAAACCAAAGCGACCCTTTTTTGGGAAGGGCCAAGAATTATCTCGTTAAAAGTCGTGACGACCCTAACTGCTGAGGGAAATGTGACTGACCAAACTCCATCTATCCTCAGGGCACTTGCGGTGGGCGTTATTTCTGGTAGTGATTAGCGCGGTGTGTGTAAAGGGAGGTTACGAGCTATCACGCTCGTGGAGTGATGATAAACTTTCCGTAGCCGGTACCTCTCAGGTAACGGAAAATCCCCTTGATAATTTGAAAACCAGACTGTACATGAATCGAATTTTGCACGGAGAGAATTACCGGGCGCTCGCGCATACATGGACAAAGGATATTTTGAAAAAGTATTGAATTATCCCAAATTTTCCCTAAATTCAAAGCAGTGGTATCTCTCACACCTTCAGGCATCCAATCCAGAATAGCCAGCAAATAGTTGGGCCACATTCAACTATGCGGCTATGTCTCATGTTGTGCCTCTGAACGATCACCTACTTCAGCACCCTGATTTAACAGCAAAACTTGGCTTTTGGTTAAAGCGAGTCAATGTAGAAGCGACGGGATGTTTTTGCCGCTCAAAGTTGGCCACTGTGATACGGTCGCCTTCAAATTCCTATGGCGAAGAAACTGCGAATTTATTGGGAACCTACTGAATTTCAACATACACCCCACACGCTGGTTGGCACATCTCCGCCTTCTGCGCAACATTCGTCCTACGAAATGGCGCTGAAGAATTTGGCTCAGGCCATTGCATCTCAACCTACGGTGCAAAAGACCATAACCTATATGTTGGCGAATGCTTAAAGCTCCTCACCGGATTCCGTGAGGACCAAGTGTTACATTACCGAAATAGGTGCTTGGCTGTCGAAAGGTTTCCGCAGGGGGAACTAGTCTTCCAATAAATTAAAGGATCTCACGTCTGATGTGTAGAGCACAACGACGGGTCCATTGCTGACGGATAGTGCTCTAAGTGTGGAATATGGACTTTGGTGCACATGTGACGAAATCACCAACGTACATGGGCGTCCTTCCTTGGGCCTCGTTTTCCAGTGGCTAATATCAGGCGAGTGTTTGCTAGCATCAGTGCGCAAAAGTGGATTTGGTTAGGACGACCCGTCAAGCGATAGCGATCGCATTCGCTGAGAGAATTGGTTATCTAGCCTTCGCAAACTTTAACACTTGCAATTCCCCCAGATGCATCAAGCCTAAAAAGGTTAGTGGCGATCTTCATGGAGCATCAAAAGCTGCATATAGTGTGGTATCATTTACTCGCTTCATGATAAATGCTCAAGTTTCTGGCTGTTCACTTGTCTTCTCAAAATCTTGGGTAGCTTCCCGGAGTCCATTGAGAGCTGCGTGTTTCGCAGTGCGAGTGGCAGATCCTGACGTAGCAAGTGCAAAGTGCTACTTCCGGCGTATTGTGTTTTAGACAGACTCCATTATTTTACTTTACTACACGCACAACGCATCTTCCAAATTTTGTACCTTTGCCGCGGATCGACTAACGGTTGTTTGTGATACGTCGTGATCTACATAACACTGGAGTACGATCCGATCGACCTCGTCTTTCGAGGGATAGACAAACTCAGTCTGTTGCTTAGATGGCCAAACGGACCAAAATTTGCACTCCAACTGGAGGGAAATTGGCCTCCGCAGCCCGATGCGGTTGAGTTGAAAAGATTTGTAGCACCGTTCAACCAACTCCGGCGAAATGACGGTAGGTGCCACCAATGATTCGATTGTCCCGTTTGGTGTAGCTGCCGAAGTTTGCAGCTTGGCCACTACGTTACAACCAATATCTATTGATTGGGGCGAACAGAGCGGGGAAACAGGTTCTATTTTCTGGTGTTATCAGAGTACCTAAACCTCACCAAGCGCGTAATTATTTGATAGACTTCATGCAACCCGGTCACTGCACATTTCTACATAGCGTTTCAGCAACCGGATTCGAAATGGCAGCCTAAGAAAGTTTTCACCTGATTTGACAGGCGGTGTATTTTGCATGTAGACAGACTTAGTCGTTCAAACTAAGGTTCATCAGTTAAACATTCAGAGCTTCTTCCGGGCCAATACCCTTACTTGATAGTACACAACTTTCACGAAGTGGAAGGCACTGTGAAGCGTCACAGGTTGTTGCGAGCTCTTGATGCAGGCGCCGGCCTGCGCGGCCAAGCACAAAATTTGTCATCGTTGCAAACGATCACCAAAAGGCTCAGAGCGTCTCAAGAATTGAAGCGACAGGACTTGGTCTTAGACTCTGGTGAAGATATACCCCGTGAAAAAAGGTATCTAGGGTTGATAGTAGTTGTGAGGCGATCAAAATGGCTTACGATAACCGCGCGTGTTCAACCGGCGGGCAGTCTCCTCAAGAAAGATATTAAAAACATTCCCTTGAGAAACAAGTTTAGGTTTATACTCTATCAAAGCCAGAAATTACAGCAGGGGTGGACTCAAAGCATCTGTATCAGTGGTTTGTGGGCTACCCTGGAAACGAGCAAAGCATAAGTAGATTAAAGGGCGGTTCACTGGGTCAACCCGGAAAGGTTTGCGGGCGGTGTGTCGTCCATTGCCTTGCCATTTGAAATTTTCTTATCTTACTTGTTCCTCCCACCTCACGTTTGTGCTTAGTACGAGCAAGTGAAGTGGCGTTTGTTTGTTTACGTTACATCAGTTGTTTGACCTTGAGATCATACGAACATCTGTTGACTGAACTCCTGTATATCTGACTGCCTCACGCCTGAGTCTGTTTTCCCTATTTGGCATGTACTTGTACATTCCAATTGGACCATTTATTATTGGCGAGTATCTACCGTCCAAGTTTGTATATTTAGTTAATTTATGCTTGTTGTTACTAGCACGTGTAGGACCCAGTTTTGCCTTCCCGGAGGTTCTAGTATTAAGCGTCATTTGAAGAACCCGTTTGGCTATTACACACATAGTCCCAAAAGTGCCAGCGCGTGACTGGTTGCTATAACGGAGAAACACCTTTCCAAATTTGTCTACCCGTGTTGGCCAATACTTCCACCAAATGAAACGGACATATTCATCGCCATTTGCATAGTCAGCGCATTCATCTCCCACATCGAAGAATTTCCAACAAGGTTGTGAAAAAATGAAGGGACGTCCCGTCAGATCTGTGTGACCCTGTCGGAAAAGAGATTATCTGTATGTACTCACTTGTCCTTGAGCACCCCTAGTGACCGTTGGCCGATCGGTATTTACGCGCCAACCAACAGCCCACCAGTCTGCTCCCTGCTCCTGGTACCTAACTGTATCCCTTCAGGTGTATTTCACGCCGCTGAATTACTCTTCTTGACAAACCAACCTTTCCCACAGTCCTCCTGTTCAAATGTGCCCCCTCCGTTCCTGGTCCAATCCTCACCAGATCCATCCCCCTAACCGCCGCAAAACTTTCTGTTGTTACAGTCAACCTACTTGCCTTTCTACGTAACCAGAACCAAAGCACTCCTCACACTTGTCACAGCCTACCTCACTGTGCGTCACCCTGCCGCACGCCTCCTTTCCCAGGTTAGACAAACCACATGGAATGGTCAAAGACGCAGCTGTGATATGCGGTTTAGAGACCGCGCATGTGCATTTGGGGATCCCTCAGAACTGCATGATTTTAGAATTCCGCTATTTCCCGTTTGGAATCACCCCACTGAATCTTGGCTTGCTTATACTCCCCGGATTTTTGAGATTACACATCAAGTTTACGCCGTGCATGTTTCGTACAGTTCCAGATTCCCAACTTGGAACCCCGGCACTTCTCCCCGTCCCACCTAGTTGTCGGTGAGCTGCTAGTTGCAGTGAAATAAGATGGGCCTATTTAACTGCTCACGGGACTTGCTAAGACCTCAGCGGGGGAATTATAATGTTTCCGGACTTCTGTCACGGTGAATCCCTTTGGTTCCAATATCGATTCTAAGAATACGTTCTTCTGGCAACAACCACCCACAGGACTGCTTCAATCAGGCTGTAACTAGGTTCCTCTACAACCGGCCAACCACAACGGACGACATCAACATCAATTAACTGGGCTCCGCAACGGCCTATAACCATTATTTCTGGAACTTACCTTCAACAGTGGGCGCCAAATGCCAGCCAACACGGCGAAGTTTGATGCACTTTTGCATGGTGTGACCATGTACTATTCGGAGGCCTCGTTAGCGGTTTCGAAACCTTCGTGAAGTAAATTGTCGTCAATCTTGTAAATGATTTGCCTGAAGGAAACGTCATCCACATTGGCGAATCACCTACACCTGGTGTTGCGTCAGTCGCTTGACGAAGGCCGCCTTCCCTCTGCTTGGAAGGAAG
>NW_008751867.1:758255-764876 GCF_000715545.1 Opisthorchis viverrini
GTAAATCTGTGAATACGTGAAAACGTAAAAATACCCTGGAATGAGTAATATCCCGGTCTGATCGACCGTTACCTTCACACGTCGTATCTAAGAGGGCGCGTAAGTTTGCCTTAAGCGAAAAAGTATCTGATTCCACCACGCCTTCGGTGGCGGGTGGAATAAAACTTTTTACGCCAAAATGTTAGATTTTGCTGCATTTGTGTTCGTACTAAAATCACTCTAATCCACCGTCATTTTTGCGGTTGAAGAATTAATCATCTTTCAAAATTTTTGGCGCGTATTTCACTTTGAAATTGTTGCGCTAGGGCTCCATGTAGCACCTTGGATGCACAATGCATTTATCTTCAAAACCTTTGTGGGCGAAATGAAAGTTTTCACGCTAAAATGTTGTGTTTTATTGCATATGTGCTCATTCTGTCGCCACTTTTTTGCGATTTGTTTTAATTAATCTCTCTTCGAAATTTTTGTTGCACATTCGACTTTATACATGCTGTGCTATGGCTTCGGTGGTGGCTTCACAAGCGTTTGTTGACAAATTTAGGGCTGTATCCTTTTCATTCTTTACGGCACTTGATGCGGTATTTGTGCTTTCAGCTAGTAATCAAAGCACCAACGCTGTCTTGCGTTACGAATGGGTGTACCACAAAAGTACCTTCACGACCCACGTGAGGTCGGGGAATCCGAAGAAGCTAATAAGGCCTGTATGATTTTTATTAAAAAAACGGCAGGCGATTCACCAGCCTTCGAGTGAGGTTATGTTTAGTAGGCAGGAGAACCATCTCGCAGTCAACTCCTATAATCTTGAAAACAACCATAAGGTTTGTGATCATTTGTATGATCTGTTTCAAGGAAATTGACGGCTAACCACAGACGAAGTGGGCACCTACATGGCGCTGCTAAAGCGTGGAACGCCCTCCTGTAAAGTGCGGTAGATTCTGGTCGATGAATTCCGCAAGATCCTTACTATTCTGGATGTATACCAATGCCGCCCGAATTGTCGACCAGATCTATTTAGTGGTTGCCGCATGGCTGAGTTTTATTGCGATGAATGGGGTTCCATCGTTCCTGGTAAAACTTCGGGAGACCGAGCGCGTGCTTGTTCTGCGGTCAAACGACAGCAGATAGCGTTATTTTAATGCCTTCCAGATGTAGTGAATGTCGGTGGAACGCACGTGACAAACCGTTCTTGGTACGTTTTTCGTACCACTTATTATCTGACTTTCAGAAATAAGCTGTATGCCTTCTTGATCATGGGTAGTATGGGTAATGGATATCCGCCTTCGCGGAAAGCGGACAGTTTGCCTCCATGCGCAAATGGTTCGGCCTGTTCAGGTGAATAATAGGAGAGTGGTATCAATTGAAACTTTTATTCATTAACAAGCTGCCAGCACAGGTGCGGGCTGCATGAGTCGTGTCTGGCTGCGACGAAGAGATACCAGGGAAACGTATGTATTATATATCGTCCATGTATTTTGATTCATAGGTCTTTGCAAACAGCCGGCGTATACTTCACTGCATGGCTTGCATAGGCAATGCCTTACAGTATAGATTTTGTTAACCATAATACAGCAAGATCCGTATTCATATATATTTTTTGTGTGGTGGTTGCCAGAACGCACATAAACCATTTCGTGCTCCGCGGCTCAAGTGCCGGTGGCAGCATTTTTCTTCATCCTGTGGACTGACTTCTGTACTACCGACTTCTGGACTGTCGACTGAAACTCATATCATATTCACAGTCGCATGCAATCGCCCTCTTGTCGGCAGAGGATTCATAGTCAAACAGTATCTTATTTGGAGACGCCAATTCCCCCTTTACAATGTCTAAACTCTCCATTTATATTGTGATATCTTCTTCCAGTATCTCATTTTTCGTGTTGATTTAAACAACACATCAGATGACAAGGGAAACGACTTACGATCAGGATAAAAACAAGACATGTGTTATACACGCAAAACAAAACAAAAAAACGTTCAAACGCGCTATACAAAATAAGACTAGAAGAATCAATACAGTGAGCTTTTCGATAGAAATATGAAACGTCTTACCATTGATTCACAGCACTTGATCAGCAATTCAAAACTGTTCTTGGACAAAACAAAGACCATAAATTGAAGGAAACGATATCAAAGTGGCGCTCAGAGTGAGTCAATATTTTACGTTTGCGGACCCATGACCACTGTGGCCGGCCATCGGGAAACCGGTGATTTCCAGGTGGATCCTTGAAGGAAGGAGACTTGTGCAAATTGTTGAACCTTTCCTTGACTACGTAGTCCGAACTGAACGGGGTAAATCAGCATATCCAAGTACGTGCGTGTCAGGCTGCAGTGCGGGCTGTTTATTTACATGGCTGTGGGACGTAGGCAGTGTAACCGAAACGTCTTCACGTCAGTGAACACCGTCTTCTCACATTCATAGCTCGTAAAGGCTGGAGTCGATTAATTCTCACCATTGAAATTAGAGAACGAGTGTTCGGTTATGCAATGTAGGCTAATGAAACTGCAATTAGCACCAAAACCAGTGCTGAATAGGTCATGTGTTGCGCGGACGGATCATCGCTCGCTCAAAGAGGGTTGTCTCCCGCAGCAAGCAGAGAGGTAATCAACATTTTACCTGTCAGAGGGGCATGAAAGACATTAGAAAATGTTTGGGTACTGTCGGTGCGAATCGCCTTCCAGGACGGAGAGGGCGTACTCCCGGAGAGTGCGTACTCCCCTTTGGGGTTGGGACAAGAAGCTCCGACGTATGGCTGCTAAACCGGCAGCAGTGGAGTTCTTGTTGTCAGTTTCTCCAGATTTTCTAAAAGAGTGCATGGAAGTGTAGGCATTTCGGGAGGATAGTGATAAGCAGGCACTAAGTCACTTTCTCAAACGGTTATATTCTTTTTGACATAGTGAGGCTTTGAAATTAATCACGGTTTTATGGCAGCGAGACATCAGTGTTGAATGTCGATATTATGCCGTCGACAACGATGTGGAAGGCCGAGTTTATGCTGTCGATAATGATGACTATTACGGACAAGCTAGGAAACGCCAGTGGGATGGGTGATTCCATGATCCATCGCCATGATAATAATGCAAAAGCTGAGCGTTATCCTGTCTCATTCGACTTAACCATAACGAGGTGCCGGTGAGCAGCACAAACCCTAACATTTGAACATACATGTAAACACCCAACAACCTAGAACTGCCTCAACCCTCGTAATTCCTTCAGTTGGTATGGTAGATGGCACCAAACGAATTCTATAGCCTAATGATCATACATCTACGGTCTATGGTGCTCATCCTGTTCATCAAATCCTCGCCGAAATTGAGGCGTCCGTGACGTATGTGACATCTGTGAACTTTGCCATTTTGAGAACTTCCCTTCAAAATTGAAGCGGCACCTTCGATAGCCACAGCTGCCAACAGATGATTCTGGCCGACGACTTCATTCTGTCCACCCCTGCATGTCCAGATCGGGCGAAACCGCGGAGCGTAGTCAGAGTGGAATCAAAGTCAACTCACCGAAGCATAATAAAACGTCATGCATGAATGAAAGCGTTCCTCACCCGGAGTTGAGGTCGGCGTTGAACATTGTCATCCCGGCGTCCATTTAAGCCGGTATAATCGTACTATACTACTGGCAATGGATGTATTGGTATGCGGTCCAAATTAATGGTCGAAAGGTTCATATCGCGGCATTTTGAAACAAGATCAGCAGGTGAAATGTGGCTTGCAGGTCTGCGGTGAAGCCCACGATCCGGATGCTTCAATGAATGTTTTGTGTGAATGATAAACTGAGGTCAAGACTTCATGCTCGTTTGATGTATTTAACCAAAGCCAAACACAGATATTTCCGAAAATATTTGATTGATCAGTACACAGCTGATGATAACAAAGTTTAGGTTTTGAGGATTCTCTAGGAAACAAAAATTTCTGGACGCTCATTTTGCACCATTACGGTAGCGATGCCCGCTTGATTTGAAAGGACTAAACAATACTCAGGGATAAATCTACTCAAATGGAGAGTCAGTAATACTGTATTGCGTGAATTGCGACGTAACCAGTAAATAACATTTGGTTCAGGTGCATAACAATGCTGTGAACTCCTCTCGTGTTATGATTCACAACTTTTTGAAAAATGGCGGGGGACATCAGTAAAACAAACGGCCTTCAGGAAAAACTACGTAAACCTAAAGAAAAACTTATAGTGGTAACCAAATGGAGGGTTGTTCCTAGCATACATCCATGGGATCAGTTTAGTTTAAAAATTACGTCGATTTCGAGCTATTCCGTGCATCCTCAGGTCCTTGGGCGCCCAGTATTCGCACAATGGAATTAACTTTTTGAAAGCTTCGATGTGTGCCTGGCATACATAAGCGGAGAGAAACAGCGTTCAGAGTACTATTCAAGACCTTTGAGCCCCACCTCGGCATCGCGTGGCTTCCGCGATGCTGGGAAATTATCCCACCAGACTTTTTTCGCCAGATGTATGATTGCTTCGGCGTAAAATGAAATTCAGTGAGCCACTAGAATACGAACGTAGAATAAAATGTTTTTTTGGTTTGAGAACATATGCAGCAAAACGCCACTTTCGGTGCAAAACGTTTTATTTCACCCAAGAAATTTTGTAGCTGACCGCATTGTGCAGCTAATGGGCCCGGTCCTTGCGTAACGTGTTTTCTTTGATACGAGCTTAGGCTGCCTATTATTCTACGTCTATGGGGAGTTGCCTAGAAAGATTATTCTACGGGAATCAACTTTTCGTCGTGATCTAATTTGTCCTAAGCAAGCTTAATACTTTCGCGTATTCCCTAGGAGAGCACGCAGTGTTTTAATCGAATAAGATTTGCCGTAAGGCCAATTCACGGAGATTGGATGTCTAAACGCCCAAACGAAGCAGGATAAAAAAGAGAATCAGTTTATCTGCCACATATATGTGCGTGTGGAACTTGTAGCGCGGAAAATCCTAAGATGGATGGACCACAGTCTGATACCTGGAAGTGCCGCACTACGCGGTTCTGTTCTGGTTATTAACCGATTGAAATTCTGTCCCCTGTATTCAAGGGTATAGATTGCTTAGTGGACCCGGTACATCTTCGCACCGGTGCAGATAGCAGCCAATATTTTGTGACGGACGGCTGAGCCCATATTACCGGGACTGGGAATAAATTTCATCGAGTGTCCCTTTTCTTGGCCTGCACGCATAGACTGGATGGTTGCTTACCGCCAAAACTAGTGAACTCGAGTTTCTGAAGTTCATTCAGATGTTGTTGTGATCTGTCCGTGCACCATTAGGCTGAAGAATGACTTATGGTTTTGTATGTCTCCTGTTTTGACGGCGTTTTAAATGCGGCACCAGTGTCGTGGGTGTGGTTCACCACGGGATGAGCAATTTTAAGTGTCCTGCCTCAAATTTGATTCATCCGTTCTTCTTACACGCGGATCCATAGCACGCGCCAATGAGTCAATATCCAGAGGCGCTATTAATGAAGCAAATCTTAAACTGGGGTCCCATGTACCGCGGTGCCAATAAGTAGCCGGTTACATGATTGACCACACAGTGCACACGGACTGTTGTTTCGATTCACGAAGTTAAATTGAATGTGACTCGCAATAGCCACCACACGTTGCAGTTCTGCATGTATCGTACGGCCTTCTTGAAGTACTTGGACCCACTCTGGAAGATACGGAGTTCGGGTCGCCCTATGTATTAGCAAATTGCCCCATCCAACCTATTCCCTTCACCTGACTTCCCTACAACAGTGCAACCTGTGAGTCTACTTACTTTCAGATAAAACCACATTTTTTATACAAAACTTGCCATGTGCTCCCAATTTAAATTATCCCATCTCCATCTCCACTTTTGCTCGTTGTGACTCCGGCCATTTACCTAACAGCCCAAGATCACTCATGGCCGGCAAGTGTTTTCAATTTTAGTTCAGGCCACCTGGCTGTCTTTGAACTAGTCGGACCTCATGCCCATTGTTTCCAACAAGTTGCGAAATAACCTACTGCTACTATATCATCGGATGTCTCCCACTGTTTATGACATTGTCCTCTTTTTGTGCAATCGGCACACCCACAAACCCCCAGTCATACTCCATCCTCACTGATCATGCCAGATGGTGTGCCACCCACAAGTTGGGAATAAACATTATTATTATTATCCGGGTTGCTCTTAATGTCACCCCCTGAACATCAAAAGACCTCGACGATAAACAAAGATGACAAAGCCTTCAAACCCATCGTGGCTAAGAGTGATTGGAATATGCTCCCGTGAGAATAAATTTCCAGTATCCTCCACTGGAAAAGCATTGGACCAGTCTCCAGTCCGCAAAAAACCTAGAAAATGTAGTCAGCTTACTAACTAGACATGGCACGCCACTCCTGTGGTTGTCAAAAAACATAGTGCCCAAAGGACAGTCATCATCACTGTCAACTGCGAGAACCGCGTACTTGTCGTATAGTGGTTGTACCTACAAAAGTCTCGTTCACCGATGAGTTGGGGAAGTTGAGAGGTAGCTGTGCACTGGAGGTGGAAGCTGATAAATTGGTGCATAAATGCAGCACTGTCCGTGGACTGTTAAGTGGGGGTTAGAAAAGGAGCTATACATTGAACGCAGTAGCTTGGATGCA
>NW_008751867.1:765125-782421 GCF_000715545.1 Opisthorchis viverrini
GCACGTGGCTAAGCCAGGGCAACCGATGCAGTGTGATTATTTTATCCATTCAGGGTAAGTTATTTTTCCCTAATACCACTCGATGGACGACCAGCATTGCTGATCCGGTGTTCCCACCAGACTCGGGTGATGCTCCGAGACAAACGTGAGCGTTTTGGCCCTGGAGTCCCCGGTAATTCTGAAAATTGAAATACTCAGTGGATGTCATGTAAAGCGTAATGGCAATGTTCCACTTGACCAACTTTAGCCAGTTCATCAAAGGCCTGACGATATATTCAGAATGGCGTTGTGCGGAAGCTTCAGCACTACATATGACTGTAACTACATTATTTTCAGCTTCCTCTTCAATGGCATTCCACCACACCGCTTACAGTCACATCAACTTCTCAGTCCCTCTCTGATCAATGAATGGGCCGAGGTCCGACTGGCATGTTTGTCAGTAGTGTTGGTCACAAACTTTTCGTCGTCGCACTTTTGATTTGGCCATTGTGGAGGTTATTAGGTTTATACACGCTTCGGGCAGTACTATGCGGCAATAATCTAGGTTGTTTAGGCAGAGGGCCTAGATGTACTTAGTCACAGTGACCTTAAGTTAGTCATCCGGAATCAAAATGCGACAATGCACGACAGAAAGGAGCTGTGCATCCTGAAAGACTCATCAGTTTCAAGGCGCCCCGGCATATTCCTTACGCGTCACGAACAGTTTGTCGGGCTGCGCGTGAAATACTGTGTTCATGAAGGGTTCCCGCGTTCCCGAATGTGTTGGGGACCCTGTAGACTTGCTGCTGATTGCATTATTATGAGGATAGATTGCAACCCCTTGAAACTTTTTTACTTTAGAAGAGAAGGTTGCGAGATCTCTAGGAGAAATTCAATACTATCAAGGACCATGAATGCTCAGGCAGCCATTTTGTTTGTCTCTCGATCTCAGACAATATCACTTGACACGGAGTAAAGTTACAGCGTGGCAAAATGTGCAACCATCGTTGTTCTGTTTGCAAGCTAGAAGCCCGCAGCCTTTACCGTAACCCAACTCTTCAAGCTAGACTCGCTGTGTTGTAATTGTTCTCCTTACTGTTGATCCACTCTGCTAGTATGAACTCTGGCGATTCGTTTCGCATTTAACTCTCCGATCACCAGGCGTTTCGGTCTTCATCTCTTCTAGGCCTAACCATTGTTATTTCATATCCTCTTTCATTTCTTTTGACTGAGGTATCTTATAAACTATACGTTTAGGCCAGGGGCGTTTTACCGTTCTCGTCCCGTGGCTAACTGCCTGACAGGCACAGCTGTCCACCGATCTTAGCTTGGTGATTGCTATCCCGAAACTTGTAGCCATGGTCCTCCGTACAGAATTCTGCAAAGCTCCCAAATCCTCTACATCTGATCCTGATCATGACCTGTTTTAAATATGATATATGGACGATTTTTGGACCTCTCAGGACTGCTGCTTTGCTCCAACATTAAAACAGACCGTTTGCTGCAGCCTCCCAGCAACGCTTCGTATTCTATAGAGGAAAATGTCGGTAGCTCAGGTAGCGTAGACGGTGGTCGTTGGCCTGTTCTCTGAGCTGGGCAATTCGATTGCGAATGTTTCATCACCAATCGAGGTGACGTCATCAGTGCGTTATTGTGGGGCGTAGTAGTGCGTAGAGGTGGATTGGTGGTTGGTGGCACAACCACCTCGAGTGGGGATGAAACGTTTGCAATCAAATTGCCCCGCTCAGCGAACAAGCCAACGACCATCTACGCTACCTGAGTTACTGGCATTTTCCTCTATAGAAAACCACTGTGAATCATTGAGTTAAGTGGGTCCTAACCTGGTGGAAGCAAAAAAGGTTAGGGAATCAGTGGAAATGGGAAGTCGGTAATATCTAATCTCATCAGACCTAGCATCTCGGTCAGAAGGGATCAGGAGACGTTGGTCACTCATGTAAGTCCGTCATTAGTCCTGCTCTGAATTTCATTAGATATGTATGTGCTTCCGCGATTTACAATACAACCTCCGTACAAGCCATACTCCGCCTAATTTTGCATTGCTTTTTAGCATCAACAGCCTAAAACACCCAGGGCCTAATGAAGTCCCTCGAGAAATGTCTTCCCTGTCGCAAGAAAATCCGAATAAATCCTGTTATGGTTCGACAAAAACTGATGAGAATGTTGTCTCCAAGCCCGAGAAAAATGACAGCGTTCTGTCAGACACCAAGAAACCAGTAAGAATTTAACCAATTGGAGTACTGTTAGAATCATAATGTTCCTGAAGTGTTATGTCATGAAGCTATGCTCTTTTGGTTATAGCATATACTTTCATTATTTTTTCGAAATCTTGAAGTAGTTTTAGTCAGGAACTTTTAGTAGTTTCCTATTGTAAGAGCACTCACCGCCCAGTGGATAAAAAAAGCACAAACAGCTTATAAAATGCCACCGAGAAAGCCTTCATTTCAACATCATCTGCATGGCTCTACTTGCAGGCCGCTGATGCTGAATTAAACCCAGGAAAAAGAGTGGCGTGACAGCACAGTTACACGTGTGTTTATTGCCGGTCAGATCTGTCTTGTCTTCGGCAGACTTAGGATAGGGATGGGGGGAACGTATTTAGCCAATTCACGAGGTCATTGAGATATTTTATGGTGGGCGCGTAGGTGACCTGCGAGTCCGATTCTGTTTAAGCATGTGGGCACACAAGTTGCACAAATCCCGGTGGCTCTCCTTGTGCTTGACACTCCATGAGTGATTTGAATGATGCGCCTACGTTTTAGCATTGAAATGAGTTGTGCCTCGATGCTCTTTCAGACTTGTGCTCATGGCAGTTCTCCGGACTTTCGCAAAGTATGCAACTGTGTTTCAAACGCATCGGAGAGCTGTCAAGGCAGCAGAATTTAGGTCATCCGTGAGGTCCTGCTCCCTTGTTCACCTGACCTGCCACTGTTTTACGCAGCCCATCCAGCATGGCTGGTTGTGCGACAATACTCACTCGATTCCGCTGAGTATGGCTCGTTTCAGAAACCTAGTGTTCAGCGTTCGATATGACCATTGAATCTGAGGCCTGTTGGGGAGGGGCAGAGTATTAGTTTGTCAAAAATACTGGTATACTGTCGGTATTTTCTGTTCATTTTTTGCGACAAAGATAGTACAACAGTCTGGCAGGCTGCGACTATTGTGTCCACGCGCAGGATATGGTTTCTCTAAAAGCATCTGTAAGGGTGACGGGAAGCAATACTTGTCTACCAAATCATGCAGCTCAGCATCGAATGTCAAGTCCGTGGATACGGATTGGATGAGATCGCGGAACGTTTCACAACGCGCTACATCCAAACCATTAATTTGACTACACGCAGTCTGTTTTGTGTAACTCCAGAGAAGGCTGACAAAACACCGGTGTGTTAGAACTACCATGAAGGGCTTTCGCGTTGCCGAAATGTGTTGGGACCTTGTAGACTTCCTGCCGATTGCATGATGCGCATATGAAGATAGATTGCAACCCCTTGAAACTTTTTTACTTTAGAAGAGAAGGTTGCGAGATCTCTAGGAGAAATTCAATACTATCAAGGACCATGAGTGCTCAGGCAGCCATTTTGTTTGTCTCTCGATCTCAGACAATATCACTTGACACGGAGTAAAGTTACAGCGTGGCAAAATGTGCAACCATCGTTGTTCTGTTTGCAAGCTAGAAGCCCGCAGCCTTTACCGTAACCCAACTCTTCAAGCTAGACTCGCTGTGTTGTAATTGTTCTCCTTACTGTTGATCCACTCTGCTAGTATGAACTCTGGCGATTCGTTTCGCATTTAACTCTCCGATCACCAGGCGTTTCGGTCTTCATCTCTTCTAGGCCTAACCATTGTTATTTCATATCCTCTTTCATTTCTTTTGACTGAGGTATCTTATAAACTATACGTTTAGGCCAGGGGCGTTTTACCGTTCTCGTCCCGTGGCTAACTGCCTGACAGGCACAGCTGTCCACCGATCTTAGCTTGGTGATTGCTATCCCGAAACGTGTAGCCATGGTCCTCGTTACAGAATTCTGCAAAGCTCCCAAATCCTCTACATCTGATCCTGATCATGACCTGTTTTAAATATGATATATGGACGATTTTGGACCTCTGCAAGCCAACGACCACCATCAACGCTTCGTATGCTCAGTCATTAAATTGGTTTCCTCGACTTCGTTCGGCCGATTCCATTCATCTTCTTGGATCAAAGCTCTCTGGTGCACTCCAGCAGATGGCCAATTTCAAACCAACCACGCCTCGTAGGTATGCCCAAAAGACCACGTTCAACGTGTTTTGTATCAGGTGGAACTTGCTCACCACAGATGTGTTCTCACCCCCATATCGGGAGAACTTGGTGCTCACAGTTTTGGACAGAATCTAAAGCGCTGTTTGTAAGAGGTAAAACAGCTTCTCCAGAATCCACCTTCTGACACTCAACTGCTATTCGTTCTTAAGAAGACCGGCCGTGTTACGCTGTGTTATCTTACGTATGAAACAGTTTTTAATCACTTTGAAAACAATTCGATTTGGTTGGCTGCATCCGGTTCCTAAATATTTCTTATCTGTTAGTGACTCTGCATATTCTTCCAGTCGTGTATACCATTCAATGAGATTCAACTGCAACAATGTGCCCTGGAACCATTTGTGAACCATTTGTGAGACCAGAAGGAACTGAACAATGGGGTAGTTGGACAGTGCGAGTTTTAAAATCATCTTCACGGCCGCTCCAAATAGACATATCAACCCGATAGCATTTTAAATTGTAGGTAAAGTCTCTTGAATATTAATTCAGTTATGTGTGAGGACAAGTAGATACCTTATTACACGCCGCCGAAACAAAGCTTGTTGTTTTTATTGACATTGAGCGCACGGCCAAAGATGTGCGGATATTTCAAACCGGCCAGTTGTAAAGCAATCAAGACAGTCAACTGTTCCCGCTTACACATGTTTAGCATATGACCTTACGTGTGCACCTCGCCCTCTCTCCCAATTACAGGTATCCCGGACGAGTCACCACGAGCACCCGATCGGAAGTAGCCCGCCGGTACATCTCCCCTGAGTGACCTTGACCTGTTCTTCTGAACTTCACGTGATCTATCGAACATACGGGTGTTTGCGACGCGGTCGTTCTGCTTTCCTATCGGTACATCGTGCTTGCTGTGCCTACACGTGCTGCTGTGTCTGAGTTAACCCGTATCCGTTGCCTCACTGCGTATTGCGTCAACTCCCCCCACGCTACACGGTCTTCGTATTTTATCGATTATTCTGACCAGCTGACTGCTGACGGATGAGTGGACCGATTTGTACTGACTTGTTTAACTGAGGCAAGTGGCTTCACTCCGGTAAGTCAAATAATGCACACTTGTGTCGAAAATTGTCAAAATACAGTTTCAGCATAGGATTCCGACTTTAGAAAACACAAATACGTGAATTTGGAAACACGATGCATGTTGAAACATGTGTCTCAACCTCGTATAATCTGATAAGACGCGCCGGTCACTTTGACTGACGAGAAATACACCTTATCAGCTCAGTACTCAGTCAGATCGACCCATTGTGCACAGAGAGACAAGAAGCGTGTTGTATTGCTAGATACAGTCTGACTGTGCAGTATTCCCTCCAAATTACATATACCAACAGCGAATATCACCTTTCTTCCACTTGAGTCGTTCCCCTTATACAGTCTCCACGTATCGGTCTTGTTTTTTTTATGTATTTTGCTGCTTGATCTTTCCAAAGTTATTCCCCATACAACGTTTTCCGCAATTCTATTTTACACTCAGAGTCCAGGCGACCTTGTGGCGAGAACCATTCACGTGGCAAATTCCTCTCAAAAAAGTAAGTCTTACAGAACCGAAACGGAGGCACCGTTTGGGTAGCAAAGGGGCAGAGAAAAGTGGCGCAATACATTGCTTATAAGGTTGCTGAAAATTCTTCGACAACGCCCGACCAGCTTCTCCCTTCTTGGGGCTCACCAGTTAGGCACATTTCCAGATTTTCCGTCACACATATGTTCTACTTGAACCCAAACTGTACGAAATTAGCGAAATACACTCATTTGCAAACAAATTTGGTTTTGCGGGAGACTCGTTTGGAACCCAGCTGAATCTCCGATTTATGATGTTTCTCAACAACTGAAACTTCCACATTAGATCGCCTCATGTTTCAGTTCTTACGATATTCCAGGCATCACGATACATGTATAAACGTAATACACTACTCATAGGGTTACTGAAAATTTCCGACATATAAGTCTTAAAACAGATGAAATTTTTTATACCATTGTCTCGTTAAAATTCCTATCTCGCTCACGCTGCTGATACAAAATCTTGTGTCATCCACAGTCCTTGGCCGGTAACAGTTTCACACAGCAAAAACGAAGGAAACACAAATAAAATAAAATAAATAGTGATACAAAAAGAAACAAAAACCAAGCGAGCAGAAACTAAGGTGTTTTCCTGACGCACCCTTTCGACGCAGAGCCACCATACAAACCGAAAGAAACACGAAGGCTGAGATTCGGAAAGTTTGCCTGATGCAAGACAGCCATGGTTGGGTTCCAACCCATAGACTGTCCGAACGGTGGTTTGGCGTCTTAATGGCCGAACTAACGCGAGCTCATACAGCCGCCACATTTCTTGTCACAGCCCTTCTTGAATATAATCCAGCGACCTCCGCTTACAGAGAATCTCTTCATAGAATTGTCCTCACACGAAGAAGCTACTTCGATTCCTACTGAACCGGGGTTTGATGAGACCACATCACACGGAAGAACACTCAACCAGGGAATCGATTCATCCTGATATTGCTGGGTAGATATCGTCGTTTATCAACCAAATAGTTCAAAACAACGTGTTTATTCAACCAACCTAAAGGATATGAAGACGTCGGAACCTGTTAGTGAGGGGTAACGTATGTCCTACTCCGGATTGACTACGAATTGTACCCACTGCCTCGATATTGACTGTGCTGTTATCGTCAGAATGGAAGTAAAAAATAACTCGGTACAGTCGAGTGGGCTCTGGTTGTCATGGCATTTTAATAGTACACCAGATAAAACCAAGCAAATTTCAAGTGTGCCAGATTTTGTGCGTTATATTCACCCAAAATCGCAGCCTACTTTTTGGAGTTTAATACTGGCTAGTGTTTGTACAAAAAGGAAGCTCAAGCTGATACCATCTTTAACATAGAAGATAACATCAGACAGTCATCATCACCATCATCATCGACAACATGACATCAGTGTTCAACACCGATGCTTCACTGGCGTACAACCATAATTTATTTGAAAGCCATATTGTGAAGAAAAGAATAAAGGTGGATGGGGGAGGGACTTAGTGCTAGCTTAACACAATCATTCCGAGGTGCCTACACCCCCAAACACTTATTCAGGCAATCTGGACAAAAACTGACAACAAGAACGCCACTGACATCGGTTTTAGAAGCCATATCTTGCAACGTCTCCAACCAGACGCAGTGAGGATTACGCGGTCCCCATCCTGGAATGCGAGTAGCACCAACAGCACCCCTCTGCCAGGTCAAGGTTTGGCCATCTCTCTGCTTCCGCCACTGTGAGTTGGGCATGGAAAACACCACTCTCTTCGGCAAACGATGGCTAAGCATACGCAACACATGTTCCAACCAACGCAGCTTGTGGTACTGGACACATTCTTCAATGGAACTACCCCTTGCACAACCGAAAACTCGATTTCCAACCGCCCCGTTCGAACGAGTCAGAAAAACAGCCCACGAATTCCAACCCACCAATACAAGGGATGCTTGTTGATGACCGTGGATCCTCCCGTAGACGTTTTCCAAGTTATATGGACATACATTTTCAATCGGTTCATCAAGGAAACCCAGAGGCCCATGGGTTTCTGGGTCATGTAAACATGGAACCGATTGTGAAAGTCATACAAAGGGACAGATAATGCAATGTTGATCCATCAGACAGACGCGTGACAAATCAATGTCAACTCAAGTGCGCAAGTGTGACGCGGGACGTCATCCACAGTGACTCACTGGATATAACACTCACCTGGTAAGCGACGAGAGACCGGGGACTTGAGTGCCAGGTATGTTCGCGTCAACATGCCAACCTTCCAGTCACTCGAAATTCGTAGTCCACGAGTAAAATGACACTGTAAGTCTGTGTGGTAAGCTAGGTCCCTCCCCATCCACCTTTATTCTTTTCTTCACAATAAAGCTTTCAAATAAATCATGGTTGCACGGCAGTGAAGCATCGGTGTTGAACATTGATGTCATGCTGTCGATGATGATGATGATGATTGTGATGATGATGATGTTGATGATGATGATGACAATGATGATGATGGTGATGATGATGGGGTTGAACACCACCAGCGTAGTTCTACGGACGCGAGTCAGGTTCTTCCGAAGTACCATGTGTTATGACCCATTCCATCACACAGATTGTGAGAACTTTGGAATAGGACCTTTCTTTTCTCAAGTAGGCAGTTTTTTGGCGAATTCTACTGCGCGCATCGAGGCGGAACATTATGACAACATCGTTTATCGGTTGCCGACAACCCAAACCCAATGCAAATGGGTTCATCTACACCACAGATTACGGAAAACGCATGCAGTGATCATACATGTATTAAGGCTGGCATAACTTCAATAAGCGTCGTTCAACAAAAGAGCTAAACAACTTGACATCAGTGGCGGCACCTCTGTGCTGTCGCTGTTCTTAGTCACGTGATCCTTGAGTAGCTATGCACCTTAAGTGAGCCAGCATAGAATTACACCGCGTAAGATAGGTACGAACTATCACACCTCATGTGAAACCATCTAACGTTTCAAGCCTACTGACCAGTTAAATTAAGTAGAACTCGTTTTTTATTTCTAGTGCGTGGGTTCGACCCCAGTTGGTAGTTCGGAAATTTGGGGTGATCCAAAATCCCTATTATTTCTGGGTACCCGAGTAATATCCGGTTGTCAACCTCCGCCCATCCCATAGCTACAATGGGCTCACCGGTTTTTGACCAGATGGCACTTGATCCGTTGGACGAGAGTGGCAGTGGGGTAGCAAACGTTTCGTCACCATGCGAACGACGTCATCAGCGTGCGGTTGGATGAGGTGATTTCCAAATAATGTTGTTTCTGGCGTGTAGGTAATATCAGCTAGCATGTTGTCTGATCCACGCCTGTTGGATTCGTCCACCGGAGTGATCTGATTATCTGGCATCTTCTTGGCTCGTTGAGGTTGCTGAGAAGTCCCCGACAGCCCATGACCGGTTTCGACCATCTTGGGGATCCTCAGGTAGTCCTCGAGTTTCCGTCAAACTTATGTTCTATTTGGACCCAATTTGAAAGCAGTTCGCGCAGTACTCTTATTGGCACACTGATCAGGTTGGATGGCAGAGTCATTTCACTAGTAGTATATTCTGCGAAGAAAACAGATTACGTTATTTCGAATATCGTGCTAACCGAAACATGACAGCTTTTGAGCAACACATTTGGTTGGAGAACATTGTAAGAGATTCAGCTGGTGAAACCGGCCGCGGGCAAATTGATGAGTGCTGTGCTCTGTAAAACGTGCCAGAATCTGTTTATTTTAGTAACAGCTGGGAAAAGAAACTTTTCCGTCGACCGAACGGTAACTATATGGTGAGTTTATCTCCGCGGAAACTCCTAGGAACAACAGAATTGTGACCGGGAACTTAGAAGCAGATGGGCAGTATCCGAGGTAGATGGATGTCACAACAAAACCTATTCGTTTGTCGCTTTTTTCGCCGGGTTGACAACCATGTTTATAGTCTCCGAACCTTTTGAACTAATCAAATAAACAAGCAAGAATATTTGTTCAGCTATTTCACAGAACAGTCATCACATATTCAAGACACACTGTCCACTACTACCTATTTATTAGTAGACTATCGTCTATTTGTTTATTTAACCGGCCATGGATGGTCGGAGAGTTTTCAGCGACCTTATGAGTAGTTTTCTTGATGAAGCTATACTGCGGTATCTCGAATATCGTACCAACTGAGGTGGCAGCACATTCATTTAAAGAATATCGTGAACGAGAGATTCGGTTGCGTCCCTTGTGAAAACCGATTTAATACGCAAACGAGCGTAAGTGTTGACGTTACGTCGTCTTGGGACAGGCTTTGTCTGTCAACATTAGTACCGGTTTGAAAGAGGGCGTACCATACAAGTCATTTATAAACTCGCAGCTCAACGGATGTTTTATGGTAGTATGGATCAAGCAGACCTACCCACGATGGACACTGAATCACCACGTCTGGCAGGATAGCTACATTGCGCGTTCGTTCAAAAGAGTTACTTAAACGGTTACAGACAAGCGATTGTCGGTGTGCTTGCCGGGTTTAACCACAAACGTTCCTTCATCAGTCCTCCCCATCGCACGGTTGGGTGGGACCTACCTAATCCAGATTATGGGTGTTTGATTACCTGTCAACGAGAATTCATCAGAGCACAGCCAACAAAGTTTGCCACGTAAAAGTTACATGAAATTACTGGCAGGTTTTTGGTTGTATACACGATTCCAGCATAAATTGGGGCTGAAAATCAATCTGTACCAAGAATGAAAGTTCACAATCAATCACCACGCATGCACACCTCGCGAAGATGAATTGTCCTACGCGTTAGAGGTGGAGCAAACGGGTTAATTTATGAGTACATATGAAAGGTGATTCCTTGGGAAAGGAGGTGAACAAGGTGAAAGCAAGACTCAAAGATTTCCAAAAATATCCAACGCTGTAGAAGGTGTGCAAAGACAGGTGAACATTATGATGGCTATGCAACCGCCGAGGGAGGCTGGGTGTCTGTTTCGTTTTTATCATCGTTGTCAAGTGTGGTGCCCTCTGCGATATGCGCATCCTCAATGGGTGTATAAGCCGCTGAACTGGGCGTCATATGCCTCCTACGAACACAGTGGTATACGGCCATCGATATGACAACCACGGCCAGTACAATCACCATGATGGACATTATTGTCTTGGTAACAACGGGGCCCACATAGATCGATGACCGAATGCTTCTGGCCGTCTCATCGTCCACACTGAAGCTCTCGTTCATGAACATGATTGGCAAATAGACCGACTTCACACGGGCCAATTCAGTGAATCGATGATTTTGTTTGACCACCGCGTTGATTTGCAATTTTTTGGCTGCAAAGAACACAACTCCGGTGATTGGCTCGATGTAAAAAGTGGTGTTCAGTTCATCTGTTGCGTTGAGTCCAATCACACTGTCTCGATACGATGGATCACCCTGAAGAGAATAGGTGAAAGAGAGCAGAGTAACATTTTAAGACGAACTTAGATGTTGAAAAAAATGACAAATAATCGAAGTTGGTTTGATGAGCAGGAACTGTCAGCATTTTTCGAACATTGGTATAAGAACGAGATTCATGAGAGTGTAAAAGTGTTACCTTGATTGCTTTTTCTTGATCGCCCGGTATTCGTATCAACTAACCATGGAGAGATTTCGAAAATTTAAGGTGTTCCTTCCCATTTTGAGTTTTTTCCAATTTAAAAAGACCAACTCCTGGACAGGATAGAAGTCTATTCTGGAAGTTGCATCCGAGAGTGCGATGCGAATAACTTATTTTAGCAAAGTAGACCAAGCGAGTCATCGGAAACACTGCCGGTGATCCTGGACAGGATAGAAGTCTATTCTGGAAGGTGCATCCAAGAGTGCGATGTGAATAACTTCTTTTAGCAAAGTAGAAGCGAGTCATCGGAAACACTGCCTGTGACGGTTGACGGCAGTTCAGTTCGAAACGATTAGTGAGGAAAGGTCTTTTTAGAATATCATAAACGAGAGATTCAGCTGGGTCTCTCGTGAAAACCAAATTGATTTGCAAATGAGTGTATTTCTCGAAAAAGTGTTTTTTCTTATCTCAGGACAACTGATCAGATGTACGTCTATTCGACAGCGAAGTGCTGCCGATGATGGGGACGTCATTTCGGGGGTTGGATCGATAAACCTTATTGGTCATGTCTTGCAGCATTCCGCCGTTGTGGACCACGGTAGACTGGTGGCATCAGAGCGAAGATTCCGCAGTTTAGTTAAGGCTTCTAATTTAGATAAGGCTAAGATTAAACCATCTGGTTCAGACCAGCTTGACTGAAACGACGAAATAAACTCATGTTTGTTGCAAGCATCAACATTCCGATGTAAGTGTCGAGGTATCAAATCGACTGCCCAACTCCGTTCTTCCTTGGAACGCTAGAGAAAGCCCCGGTTCCTCCGTTAGTGGTCGTCAGCATTCCTGTCTCTCGCCGAACCTTTCACTTTTTGAGGCCAGACAAGCAACGAACAAGCCGTTTACCCTTCTGAACTTGTTATGAGTGGCACTCATCTGACAGGAATATCGATCGTCCGTAAGTGCTGAATGAGTGCTATTCATACACTAACGCAATCTGTGTATCTCTCTCCTCAACGACTTTACAAGTTCACGAAGCCGTCCGCTCACTTCATCTCTCCAAACTAAACTTTGCAAATGGGACCACTGCTAAAGGACAAGGAAATTATAGTTGAGAAGCTCCAAGAGTTCAAGTCATGAGTAGGATCACGAGTAGTATATTACGTCTGTACATGAATCGTGGGGCGGCCTGGTTTAGAGCACCGTAAGCGAGGGATTTAGCTGAGTTCCAGATGAGTTTCCCGAAAAAACAAACTTGTTTGCAAATGAGTGTAGTTCGCCAATTTCGTGCAATTTTGGTTCAAGTAGAACGTAAGGCTGACGGAAACTCGGGAACTGCTGCGACCTGATGAGCTCCAAGAAGGGCGAAACCGGTGGTGTGCTGTCCAAGAATTTTCAGTAACCTTATGAGTAGTGTATCACGCCTAAATAGAGCGAAGTCTTTTTCACTCGTCCTCACTGTCATGCATCCACCATTACTGAAATCAGTTTTAGTGGAATACAGATGTTTTCTTCTTGCTGGAACTCCTTGTTAATGAGTAGTTTACGAGCCTCTGAGAAAGTGTGAACTCGTGAACCCGGTAGTACCCTGTCACAGAGTGTCAACCAGTGGTGTAATTTACTTGCATTCAAACCGGATGTATTGTCACTCCTCTCCAACCACACTGTATTGTCTGTCAACACAACCGAAGAGTTTGTAGATGAAAGGTGCACTTGAGTTTTGGAGTGTCTTCCTTTCTGAACAGACCACTTAGCGTCGTCAGGTAGTGATGGCTCTGTTCTAAGTCAGAGTTGACCACACGCTGATCAGCTGTCCGTAATCAAATTGTACACTGAAAAGCAAAGATGATCGAAAGGTTGCAGGCTGAAATTCTTCTAGAGCTTCGTGAGGTTCCTAGTAGGAATGAACCAACCTCATGGTGTTTCACCATTGACGGGATGAAATATCGATTTGGAGTGAGAATAGCAAAACCACTGTCCGCAGTTAAATAAAACAAAGTATTCGAGAAATACACCCATTTGCAAATCAATTTTGTTTTCACGAGAGACTCAACTAAATCTCTCGTTTATGATATTCTACGACTGGATGTGCTGCACACAGGCCACCTCATGTTTCGGTTGGCACGATATTCGAGATATCACAGTATATTTTCATAAAGGAAACTACTCACAAGATTGCTGAAAACTATTCGACAGCCCACGACCGGTTTCGCCCTTCTTGGGGCTCATCAGGTAGGCGCAGTCCCCGAGTTTCCGTCAACCGTATGTTCTACTTGAACCCAAGTTGCACTGTTTTCGAGAAATACACTCATTTGCATCGTGAACTGAACACATGAACAAAAGGCTGTCCCCACGCCCCTCCGGTTAGTTCAGCTGTGTATTTACCAGAAAGCAAACAAGAGGGAGTCGGCATTTGATGGAGATTTATTGATTTATTGATCGCCTACGCAGAGTTTGAAAAACCCCAAGGGAAAGCCTGTTTACCACTGTCTCTGCACTGGAAAACAGTTTGGAGATTCGTGGGCTGGACACTGCACGAGAAACGATCGGAAATGTTACCTTTTAGAATGGACAAACATTCACTGAAACACGTTGCTTGGCTGCGCTTTCAGATAACCTGCTAGAGAAATAAACGTCTGAAAGCCAACAAACAGACAGATATAAATATAACAAGTTGAAATGTAGTTGTAGACATATTGATCGCCACCAGGGCATCAAAATTAAAAACAGGTGTTTTTTCCTACAATGTTGCTTGGCTGCGCTTTCAGATAACCTGCTAGAGAAATAAACGTCTGAAAGCCAACAAACAGACAGATATAAATATAACAAGTTGAAATGTAGTTGTAGACATATTGATCGCCACCAGGGCATCAAAATTAAAAACAGGTGTTTTTTTCCTACAATAATGTTGACCATTCAGCATTTGAAATGGTTGGTAGCCCGATTATCTTCAAGATCTTGTGTGTCTTCCATACTTGAACTACAGAAATCTATGAGGAAGTCTGTAGTTTTTCACCATTCAGGCCGGACGATACTACTCGTGTGGTGGCGCATACTACTGAAGAACCCCCTCTCAGGTAGGTCTAGAGACTCGTGTTACACAGTTCTGTCGTCTATGCGTATTGTATAGAGCGGGATCCGGTCGATTTTCAATTGGTATCCGCCCACTGCCGTTAGCGCTAGTGCCCACGGTTTGCTCAAGGCTTGTGACAACCCTGCCTTGTATCGATTGAGTACGACTCGCTCTTCCCGTCTATGTTAATTACCGCCTGTCTCGTAGCCTGGGTTACTGCATTGATTGAAACGCACCCGGATAAAGTCAAGTACGCAGAGTTTTTTGTAGGTGACAGATGGCCAGCTGCAGTGACATTGGTTCACCCAGTCATGCCACCGGTGTGGTAACAGCTTTTTTGGAATTCCCTTTTGTCATCTTGCTAGCCAGTTCTTTAGGTAGCTTATCCAATTTTGTTTGCATATTCTTCCCCGGCTTCCCTTGTGACACAGAGACACTTCTGTTATCTCCCGTACTAGGTCCTCAACGCCCAACTGGCCGGTCGCTCTGGTCAAACTCAAATGAGTCTATAACGCCAGCGGCAGGCCATCGATTAAATTGTCCGACAACGGATATTTAAGGGATAGTCCGTTCAATCCGATCAAAGCGCTGCCCGGCCACGCCGGGTTGGTGATTGCTCCATAAATGGCCCCGACAGATCACCTCACAGCCACCTGACGGTCGGTAGGTTAGTCGAACATTGTGGCAATCGGTTTTTTCGTGGCAGCCCGATCCATCTTCGCATGCTCGTCTCTGGCCGCACCCCTGAGGAGGGGATCCAATGTTTCAAACTGAAAATCATCGGTTTCCAGTCCGCATGCACACACCATGTCCTCGAAGACCTTCGGGAGAGCTCAAAAAACTCTATCTTCGAGCGGCTGCGCCCAAGGGATTTCTATCATTATAGGTTAAATGAAGATCCACGACCGCCATTCCAGTTTTTTCAAATGGGCGCAAGCACGTCTTGCAAAGACCACTGTGGCATCCTTCTAGTCTCTGTCGCATCTAAGGTTCTCTCTGGCATTAGTTTGCGCCAGGTGTTCGATTATCGGGAGAGACAGATTGGGGAAAGTCAAGCTGGGTTTCGCCCTGGTCGAAGATTTATCGACCATATCTTTACCTCGAGACAAATTCTTCAAAAGCGTCACTCCTTCACACGTCCCGAGTCGTTCGTTTTCCTGGATTTGAAAGCCGTTTTTGGTTCTGTCGAGCGTCAGCAACTCTGGCAGCCTCTGGCGAGTGGAAATGACCAAGAGATAAACAGTGTTTAGCCTGGCAACGAAGTACCAAAGCCACGAGTGGGTGACTGGTGCCTCCCGGTATGGCGACCCCGGAATTCAACCCATTGGGGCTTGGTCATATGACCGTTGATCTGTTCAACGAGCTTAGCGCTGAGCTCACAAACGTCTCGTCACTAAGCTAGGCGATATCATCATTGCGCAATTCAGTGCGTACTCCACCCGGATCTGCGAGAGTTTCTACAGTTCCCATGGTGATCCTGGGTAGTATTGCGATATTACAGAAGAAAAGAATACCTGGAAATTTAGACAGTGGCAGGGTTCAATTCCGTCGCGCGGGCTCTCCGCATCTCTCGTTAGACAGCTATAAATCGGTTGTCATCAACTCATAAACTGTAATCAAAATACAGAATTGTCTGGTTTAATAGAGAGAGAAAATATATTGTCTTACGAGGTAATTGTCCCTATAGGCTCAAATTCCTTACAAGTAAGAACACGTTCATAATACGACAGAATTTGATTGATTTTTCTCACATGCTCACGGAAAGGAATACTGAACTCAGTTGCCACAAAGCTCAAAAGACTGTCGATGACCCAATGAGAGAAGGCTTTGGATCTGTGTTACCATTTTTGGAAGCTCACCTCTCCTCCACTCCAAATGAGTGATATCCACGGCAGTGATCATGTCAAATAAACTTGAGGCCTAGTACAACTTAGACCATGTGCCTGTCAAAACTCTATTTTGTTTCGCTGCACCAGTCGGGACCGTACCATGCACACTTTCATTACATTCTAATAATTCTATTCAGCTACCGATAAAGCACCACCCAAACAGACACGTGACCAATCAGACAGATACCTAATGTGTTTATGCACTTGGTTGCCTGGATTAGTATACTTGTGATGTACCAGTGAGTTCTTGGTACGGGAACCGGTCTGAACAGTCACGTGACCGCAGAAATGTGGCCCCAAGTTGCCATTCATTTAACAGATCGGTGTGCTACAGGCACCGTATAAACTACGATACTCGTTTGTGGTAGATTCTCGATGGTTTCTCGCTGACCATGTGTAACATGAGGGGTTACTTGAAAACTGCTGGTGTTGATATCTACGCTAGCCGAAAAGAAGTCTGCCTGCTCGACCGTGAGTCCGTTCTTTTCGATGTTTCGTTTTTGTTTGTCAGATTGAATCCAAGTGAGATCGGTGGTTTGTTTATGGTAGCAGGTTGATTGCGGAAGTTTATTCCCCGATCGCATCACACGTCATTCTGGCAATTTCGTTTGTTTACCCGCCTTGACGCTAGACACGAAGAAAGTGTACACATATGTGTGAGTCTAGTTGGCATGGGTAGATTTGATGCCACGACGAAACCGAGCGCAGTACGAATCTACCATTTTCCAACGACATCGATCGCAGCGATGATGTTGGAGACAAGTGCAGATCCGCATAAAGTAAGTGGAGGTGGAGTAGGACACCTAGTCCGATGATATCTAGCAGAGCGATTCTGTGGACTGAAAGAGGTATATCATCATCATCATCATCATCATCATCATCATCATCATCATCATCATCATCATCATCATCATCATAATCATCATC
>NW_008751867.1:783049-787730 GCF_000715545.1 Opisthorchis viverrini
TGCAGATTCGTGCATTCACCTCATCTGTCACACTACAATCAGAACTACTACAACTTCCAAGATACGTAAAACGCTCCACAACTTCCAGTACCTCTCCCTGGATTGTAATTGGCGTGTTCAGTGACTGCACGTCCACAAGCATGACCTTACACTTTGTGGGTGCAAAGTGCATACCAAAGGACGGGATGATTTTGGTCAGTTCATCCAAGAATACTTGCGCCTTTTCCGCCTCTTCTAAACCATGAATTGCACATATACAAATGAAAGAGGTGTAGTTGTGTGAGGAAGGTCAGATTCCCGAAGATAACCTCAGAACGCCAGGAACATATCGGGATCCTAAAACTGCACGAAAATTTAAATAGGGAAACCGGCAAGCATCCAGGCCAGTCAATCAATTCAGCGAAAGACGATCAATATTCAGGCACGCCACAGAAGCCGATTATGATAAGTGTTCACGCATCTCATAGAAGCACGGTCGATTTTGACGAATGTTCACTGAGCACCTATCAAGCAGTATGAATCAATGTCAAAATGTGCCCTTGAATTAAAGCGAGGCCGTTGTGACTTTCGCACTCGCACGCACTTGCCTGTTGCAATAAAGCTGTTGTGTTCTTTGTCGGTGAGTCTTTCCGGTCATGGAGATCTGGAGAGAATCTCTGTGAGAATTAACGAGATTTGATTTATTTTGTTTGGGACTGCGTTTGAAGAATGTACATCAAACTGCAGCAGACATGGTTGATTTAACCACGGTCCAGAGTGTGAATGGTACGGTTGAAAATTCGACATCGGTTAACGCTCAGGTAAGTGAAATGAATCCAGGACATACGCTCTGTCATACTCAGTTTCCGGCCGTTTTTTGGACCCTGGGAAGAGTTTGCTCGAGATAATCGAGTTCTGTCAATCCTACACACACACACACGCTTGTTTCCATAGCTATTTTATTCATGACGGATAAAATTGAATTGCATTTAGTCAACAGATATCGAATTCAAACAAAAATGCCCACCAGAATTTGCAGCAATATTGTGGAGAGGCCGCGGAAAGCGAAAAATGGGGACGAACAATTAAGGGACCTCTGGATGGCACAGTTTTGTCCTTAACGGCGAAAAGCCAAGTCCCGTTTGAATTCCCCAGTGGATTTTACTGCAAACAAGTGTTCTTCGTCGCTTGCCCGCAATTCGTGGATCAAAACCAACGACAAGTCGGGCGATCAAACTACCTGAATGGTAAAAGCAGTCATGGGCTGTCGAATGTCCTTAAGCATTCTAAGTATTACTGTTTTCCGCCAGGATTTTTATGATATTTTCCCACTTCCCTGTCCTAAAATCCTTGGAAATCGCTTTCAGAACAGCCTACATCCAAGTCTTGTTATCGTAGATGTGTACAATGACCGCATTATTCTATTTTACGAATACTAATAGATTGAATTTCGAAGTTCTAGTTAGACCACAAACGCTACAGAGGCCTCTTCTGAGTAATTCGTGAGGCGTCAAACACTGTGTTGTTCTTTTAAACTACTCAGATTTACCCTAGTGAGTAGTTCAACTTTCGTTTCACTTATCATTCATCCATTTCCTGTCTGTGAGGCGACATCCTGGGAGCATTTCGACTCTCGAGGTTTCAGAGGTGAGCAGACAAATTTCAAGCAGCCTATCAATAACAAAGTTTGAGGCGAAGCGTAGATATCAACACCGGCAGTTTTCAAGTAACCCCTCATGTTACACATGGTCAGCGAGAAACCATCGAGAATCTACCACAAACGAGTATCGTAGTTTATACGGTGCCTGTAGCACACGGATTTGTTAAATGAATGGCAACTTGGGGCCACATTTCTGCGGTCACGTGACTGATCAGACCGGTTCCTGTACCAAGAACTCACTGGTACATCACAAGTATACTAATCCAGGCAACCAAGTGCATAAACACATTAGGTATCTGTCTGATTGGTCACGTGTCTGTTTGGGTGGTGCTTTATCGGTAGCTGAATAGAATTATTAGAATGTAATGAAAGTGTGCATGGTACGGTCCCGACTGGTGCAGCGAAACAAAATAGAGTTTTGACAGGCACATGGTCTAAGTTGTACTAGGCCTCAAGTTTATTTGACATGATCACTGCCGTGGATATCACTCATTTAGAGTGGAGGAGAGGTGAGCTTCCAAAAACGGTAACACAGACCAAAGCCTTCTCTCATTGGGTCATCGACAGTCTTTTGAGCTTTGTGGCAACTGAGTTCAGTATTCCTTTCCGTGAGCATGTGAGAAAAATCAATCAAATTCTGTCGTATTATGAACGTGTTCTTACTCGTAAGGAATTTGAGCCTATAGGGAACAATTACCTCGTAAGACAATATATTTTCTCTCTCTATTAAACCAGACAATTCTGTATTTTGATTACAGTTTATGAGTTGATGACAACCGATTTATAGCTGTCTAACTAGAGATGCGGAGAGCCCGCACGGCGGAACTGAAACCTGCTACTGTCTAACTTTCCAGGTATTCTTCTCCTCTGTAATATCGCAATACTACCCAAGATCACCATGGGAACTGTAGAAACTCTCGCAGATCCGGGTGGAGTACGCACTGAATTGCGCAATGATGATATCGCCTAGCTTAGTGACGAGACGTTTGTGAGCTCATCGCTAAGCTCGCTGAACAGATCAACGCTCACTTGATCAACCACCAATGAACGCCCTCGAACTACAGATATTTCGTTGCATTTCTAGAAATTAGCCTACTTTCATCTTTGCTACAAAGACACAACCAGATGTCGTCCATTTTGGCACAATAAACTGTGGTTCCCTAATTAACGCAAATGGATTCTGGAAATTACTTAGAATGTGAGGCAATCAGGTTGGCAGAAATTGAGTTATTTGTTTTCATAAAGGAAACTACTCACAAGGTTGCTGAATCTCTCAACTGAATCTCTCGTTTTTATGGTATTCTACAACTGAACGTGCTGCACACAGGCCGCCTCATATTTCGGGAGAAATCCCAGTAATTTTCATAAACAAATTCGTAAGAGACCTTTGGTTTTGTCGTCTCTTATCTTCGAAAGATGGGGAAGGCCTGTAAGTTATTCGGGACTACTGACGATTGTCGGTAGAACTGCTCACCGAGAGTGGCTCTTCAGACAGCCGATCGATCACCAATCACCCACATATAAACACTGTCCAGGGTAGGATTAAACTGAAAAAGCCAAGGCATGAAGGAGGCCTGAGAGTTTGTCAATCTTACCAGGGAAACGAGGAGGCCAGGAAACACGGACATGAGCTACATTTCCTTTCCTTCCTATGTGATCCTTGTTTCGTATAACCTGTACTTTACAAATTAAGAATCTCTAAGATGATCCCAACCGACGGTTGTCCACCACCTGTCTACGGCCAATGTGATGTGAAACACATTTTCTTTCTGACTAGGTTGTCCACAAGTTTTCCACTGATAAAAAGGGTACAACACCGAGCCGAAGGCATCAAAAGTGCGCGCTGTATGCATAGAAGGTCACAAAAGTCTAGAAATTTCGGGATAAAAGGGGTTTTTCTTGGCGAGGTACATTTTTTGACGAGGGTTTTGTCGTATGGTTGCCCTAAACCGCCGTTTCATGGAACACTGTCCAAAATCAACCACAGATATGTGAAAAACTAGCGTGATTCTCCGCAAAATTGTCCGTCATTTGTAAATGGCTACAGGAATATTGAACATGAATTCAAGTCGTTCATAGTTAGTGAATCAGGGTTCTGTCCTGGTAAAATCACTATGGTTGCTTCGCGGAAAGCTGAAATTCACTCCGTCGCGAAAAGACTGGAGGCGTTACCGTGGTGTGATGGTTTGCGCACGTCAGAGGTACACTGAGGATGTCCGTGAGACACACAAAGTCTCTCATATCCGGTCGGTCAATGGTTACAGGTCTGACAAACACAGTCTCCTGGCCCTCCAGGTTGGGGTCGGAACATGTGGCGACTTGTTCCTTAGAAATGATAATACATTTATAGGATACATACTTGTATCTGTCTCGCCTGAACAATCGTTCCTCTGTCTGAGCTCAGTGATTCAGGAGAGTCCATACCAAAGGGGGAAGCACTGGACTCGGGTTTTGCTCTTGTTAGGACGAATCAGCAATGCATGTCCAATGTCCGCGCCGGGATTTGAACCCAACAGCAATATTACCGCTACACTAATAATGTGTATGTGTGTGCGAACTTAGATGGCTAACCCATGCCTGTTCGTGGGCATGCACTGAGTCATGAATTCCTTGTGGCCACATCGCCACCGAGGGTCACGAGACTGGCCCAGGAAGGGACGAGCAAGTATTCTGCTCGCTGTTGTCTGGTCTGCCGACGTCGGCACTAGGATATGCCGTGGGCGTTGACAGACACGTAAGCTTGCCGGCGTCACGAACGTGGGCAGTGGATAAGCGAGAGAGACTCGTTCATTCCGGATGTTTCAAACTATGGATTGAAAACTGGGCAGTGGTAGTTTGAATAAGGATTTAACCCTGATTCACCATTCTCTGCGTTTTGAAGCCTTAGGACACCCGCCGTGAATAAGAACAGTGCGCTGTCGCACTGTGATTTTTTACTACAATGGGACGCTTGCTTCAGTTCATCAATATTAACTATTAATAATCTGGTCAGTTGTGCTCAATCACGTGACCGTTACCGTCGACTAGAGGGCGTGTAAAATA
>NW_008751867.1:789292-790657 GCF_000715545.1 Opisthorchis viverrini
ATCTCACGGATTGGTTCCCCGACTGCCTTAAAACCCAATCAACCTACTTACTTACTCAGTTACTTACTGACGAAGCTTTTGTGTCAAAAGCGAGAAGTTGCCCAGCAATAAATCCATTGATTGTATATCAAACCCCTCTGAAACGTTGATAACCCAGTCGGTCCCAAACATTTCCCAATTGATTACAAAAGACACTCTTCTCGTTAGTGATTCACAATTCCTGTCTCTGAAATATTGCACCAGCTCTGCGGGCTTCGGATTTGGGAGTTATTCTAGCAGATCACAGTTCGTTGATACTATGGTGGGATTTCTACAGAACACGAGTGGATATACTTGACAGAGCGGAACTGAGGGTTCCGAAACACATGACAAACTGAACACCACTTTGTATCGTCCGATGGCTTTGTTTGAGTGGATTTTCATTAGTTGAAGAGCGTTTGCGTGTGCATTGGATTTGCGCAATTCAAACAACCAATTCGATTGTCCTGGCATTGATCATGTGACCTGCAGAAACCGACCAATCAGCGTTTGGTAAACACTGACTCTATCATTCATTTCAGTGAGTCAAAAGTATCACGTCCGCGACTGAACAGACAAAAAAATGGTCGCATGTCGCAGCATGTCCTCTATCAGTTCTAGTGGAAAGTTGGACGACCGCAAGATGCTTGCTGATAAAAGCCTAGTCAAGACAAATTTGATCTATAACTGTGTGAAAATGCCTACGTTTCTCATTCCAGATGTCCTTATAAGGCAACGTTTCGGATGGGAAATTGGACAGATCATTCGTTCCCATCACCACCAGTACGACATACACTTGAAGACAGATGGCACACTAATCTCACCGAAGTCACTGTTCGGCAAAGGAATGTCTGAACCGCGAACTCCTGTGCGCATTGCCGAGACTATATGACCTCATTCAATAGAGTCCCATTGAATGCCAGCACCAAAGAGATTTGATTGAGTCGCAAGACTGTGAATAAGCGACTGGGGTCAATCAAATGATTTGTCCCAAAATCTGTATGGCACTCGATACAGACGGATTCCGGCTGGTTGGTAGGTAGCTCTCAGGGTAACTTGTGTCGGACAAGGTTTACCATAAAATTAAGAGAGGCATCTGAGAGGCATCCATGTTTGCTGCCATCGCATCTGCAACTAAACGGTAAAACTGAATGAATGGACGGGATTCACTGCACTGTAGTTCAAACCCTCGAGCAGAGTGTAAAGTTTGGTTGAGTGGCACGACAGAAGCCGAAGACCTTGACAACACCGTCACTACCCAGCGGGGCTCGTTCAGGTCAGGAATAACCGTTACCTAGCCAGTTGAGTTCACAGGACAAACAATCACGAATAGATTGAGTGGCATAC
>NW_008751867.1:790715-799727 GCF_000715545.1 Opisthorchis viverrini
TATATATATATATATATATATATATATATATATATATCGATAAGTTCGCATGCATGGCCTATGGGACATTGTTTATGAATCACTGTTTATCACCACAATCATCCGGCATGGCTGTGTGTGTGTGTGTAACATGAGTCGCGCGCATCTGCACTTCCTGTTTCGTCTCCCGTCACCCTCTCTTTGTGTCCGCCATGGTAGTCATGCAAACGATGATAGATGAAAGCCACATGTTGACGTACCCCAGGTCGACCGACACCAGCTGACAGGGACACGGAATAACACCGATGTGTGATTCGGGCCAACTTGTTTTCTGTCCTGATAATCGATTGTCGGTTGAGTGTGCTGAGTCCTGGCGAGTCTGTTTCGCTATAGCATCATGGTACACCATGTAACGCACACGTCTGTCTCTCCCAGTTCCTTCTTCATTCCCATTTTCCATTCCAAAATAGTGACCAACTTCTCTCCCATCATTAAACTCGTGTTTGTTTCAAAAAGTTAGACGGTTATCACTCTTCTTGGAATGTTTGCTCTATCGTGTTGTGGTGGGGATGCATCTGAAACCAGGGAATTTGACTCCCTCGTTGAAATTCCTTTCTGCCGGAAGATGGCGATTTTGGAGTTCGGCACCTCGGGTTCACGAGGATCACGTTTTGCCGCTGTTATTGATACTCGACGCCGGTGAAGTAAATGAAGAGCCCTGTTTGTGTGGCTGGCCTCTCTCTGTTCGATTCTTCCAAGAAGATTAGTCACTTCAGGAGAATGTCCTTCGAAAAAAGTATGGTGCAGATTTGAATTCCTCAAATGTAGCAACCAAAACCAGATTGTGTGTGAGGCAGATTCATTTGAATCAATCTTCTGTTGTATCTAAATCTCCGTACAAATGAGAAGAGTTCATAAACCTCATACAATTTGGTTTCAAGTATGCTGTATGGTTGATGGGACTGGGCCTAGTTGATGTATCGTGGGAAGGGTGAAAACGGTTGTAGTTTGGATGGGATTTGTCACAGATTTAATGAGTAATATGACTCACCCGATTGGCGACTGAATGTTTTTGTCTAATTTAGTACAATTTGTTTTTGAACTGGTCGGCGGAATGTCAGATGAGAGTGAGGGCTATGCCGACCTGCTCAGACAGCCTTCCCAGTTAAGAGTACTCGGAATGTCGCTGAAATCCATTGAAAAGTAGCATATAATGTAAAACTCAGCCATTATCACAGATTGTTCCTCTCAGTAGCGATAAAAAATGAGTGCGACTGGAGAGGTTATTCCAGTCAGCATCATCATCATCGAGAGCATGACATCAGTTTTCAACACAGTTGCTTCACTGTCGTCCAGAATCCAGTGTGGGAGCAGGGTTAGTTTGTTGCCGTGCTTGCTTCAAAGTACTGACATTGGAGGTGGCCAGAGCGACTGGGTGTCGAGGCTTAAAGATTGATTTGTCGGCACCGGATGACACGCAGATGTTGTTGTCAAAACGAACGGAACCATCAGTCCTAACTGCTGGGCCTACAAGAGGAGAGTTATTAATGGGGTGGGGAGAGGGGGAAGAAAAAGTATGTGAAGGAGAAAGAAGGGAGGCGTCAGCAGTAGCCTGTTTTCGCTTACCCGCCCTGCTGTATGCAGCAAGTAAGGCGACCCGGCTGATGGCACCACGCGACGGCCGATGTGGCATGAGGATATTGTTAGACGTAGGTGACACGGCTGTACCGGGATTGGGATACTGTCAGGGCATCCACGCCCAGACAGGAGGACGATTAGGGTCCTCACCATGGCCTTTATTTCAACAGCCTAACCTAAAGACAATGGTGTTCGGCGGGAAATACAAATATGGGTTTCAAGTGCTGTGGGGCTCCCTCACTAGGAAGTCCCGACTGGCGGGCCAGTCGATTGACATAACCAAGGTATGTTACTGGGCCGTCGTTCGAGGGATCGGGCGTTTCGCCCACAACACTCAAGGGCAAACATGCTCACCTGTACAGCGTGCGCTGGTGGACTAATGGTAACACGCTTTCCTCGCATGTGAGATGTGCGGGGTTCAAATCCCGGCACGATCATTGGATATGCACTGCTGATTGGCTCTAATAAGAGCGAAACTCGAGTCCAGTACTTCCCCCCCGTTCATGTGGACTTACCTGAATCATTGAGCCAGGACAGGTGAACGATTGCTCAAACGGGAAACGTAAAAGTATGTATTCTATAAATGTATTGCCATTTCTAAGGAACAAGACGCCACATGTTCCGACGCCCAACCTGGAGGACCAGGGGATTGTGTTCGTCAGACCTCTGACCATTTACAGGTTAGTATGAGAGACTCTGTGAGTGTCTCAAGGACATCCTCACTCGACCGCTGACGTGCGCAAACCATCACACCACGCTAACGCCCTCAGTCTCTTCGTGACGAAGTGATCATCAGCTTGCCAGAAAGCAAACACAGTAATTCTCCCAGGATAAAAACATGACTTGGATTCAAGTTCACTATTCCTGCAGCCATTTTGGCGGACAAGACAATTTTGCAGAGAAATACGCTAGTCGTTCACGGATAAGAATAACACTGAACTATGGTTGATTTTGGAGTGTTTCATGAAACAGCGGTTTAGGGCAAGAGTACGACAAAACCCTAGGTGCAAAAGAATCTCGCCAAGAGAAAAAAACTTTCATTCCGAAATTTGTAGACTTTCGTGACCTTCCATGCATAGAGAGTGCACTTTTATTGCCTTCGGCGTCGTGTTGTACCCTTTTTATCAAGTAGTAGACAACGGTCAGTTGGAATCATCTTAGAGCTTCTTGATTTGTAAATACAGCTTATTCGAAACAAGGATCACATAGTCGATTTGTCGAAATATGGGATCACATAGACTTTAAATTTTCAATATAGATAGGTTATCGTGAGGAAACGATAAGAAAGTTTTGCCGTACTTTCAGGCCTCCCTGCCGGGCTGAACACAAACATCAGTGTAACCGAGCCGCCCTAATTCCTTGGCTTTCCACGAGGTGGCCTTTGTAGCACGGTGAAGGTGGGTATTTTTAAGCAGAAGTGGTAATCAAAATACACGGATGGATTTGAGTGATCAGCATGATTTCAAGTTAGATTAAATAAAAGGGACTGTTCTGATTAGTGCGACTCTCCGATGAGTAACATGCCGCATTGAATCACGGCAATTTATCATGAGGAGCTTTCAGGTCTAGTTTCAGGGAATTTCGGCTCTGAATTGATGGCACGTTTGTGTTTGTATTACTTCAGGGGCAGGGGAAGAACCAGGCAGTCCTGTATACGTGGAAACCGAAGATCATCAATATCGGGAGCCAGCGTCTCGGTCGTTGGCTCCAGCTGAACGGGTCAGCAGCAGATACTACAAGTTGGCGAATCAGCAGATATGACAATCGAGCTATGCATTCGATCGTGCAAGCGATGTAAATGCAGTGCCCCCCGTTACCTAGACGCGACGTCTTCAGTGAACTTCAGTATTACATGGACGGGGTTGCTTGTAATACGGAAATGTCGAACGCTCCCTACACCTGAGCCTATTTCGCCAAGTACTCAATACTTGTGGATATCCGAGATCCACGTATTCCGGCACAATAGGATGAACCTGAGTACTACTCACCAACCATCCTCATCTGGGTTGATGGATTTTCACCTTGCTAAACTTCACTTAGAACCACCTAGCAAAATAGAGTGTCGCAAAGAGGCGCTTTGATATTATCTCAAGAACACTACGAAGACTAGTTGAAGCCGAAGAACTAACAAGTTGCCCTGCCCTATCTTTCAGGCTTGCTAGAATCACCCGTTATTCTTTTTTGGATCTGGTTGATCGAAGGATGCTAGGGTAACGCAGCAGAGAGATATGTTCAGTGAGACTTGCTACCTTGAATGCTAAATTGCTTTCTCATAGTCCCCTCATCCCACAGTGACACTCTCCAGTGGAACAACCCCTGATAGCATCTCCAGAACTTCATTTTAATGTTTACCATATCTGCAGAGGAAAAAACAGTTATGTGGCCCAAAACCTTGTATCTCCCAGGAGTGAGAAAATGCAAATATAGAAGCAACAATTTTACCGGTCTCTCGACGAGCCACCTCTGGTTTTACACCCACAGTGAGTATAAAATGGGATATTCGGAAGCTTGGTGTGTTTCCTGCTCAAACAGGGGGTGAAACACGAGTTGACCGCTCTCGCCTTGGGTGTGGGCAAATCAGAGTCATCTGCAGGGGACCGCTCAAGCAGGACTGGTGGTCAAGCAAGTGAGACAGACTAGGGATCACTCCTTACATAGACCGGGAAGTCTTGTTCAGAAGAATGCATCCTAATGTTAGTGTTGTGTGGTGCAAACTGCATGATTGAAGACAGTGACTAGACAGATGTTCGGACACTGAATAGCATTTCATGTGTTCCGGAGCAGATTTACTGCCTACAGTTACCGAACATGAGCACGAGTCCCTCCGAACAAGGAATTTACACTTGGGTCAAGAGTGCCGATAGTTTTGTGATAGAGAGGGAGAGGTGTATGAACGAACGCGACTGTGTCGTGGATAATAACTAATTATTTCTTGATCGAGAGCTCGCTTTCGACTCTTCTCAAGGTCAGTCACCTCAACCGTGGTTCATAATTTTGAAGGACTTCAGCTAACCAAATTGGTGATATTTTATCACATGGGCCTGTATTTTGTCTAGCGTTCTAGACCTGTGCAAATAGCTAGACCAGAAGTGCATATTTTTGATACAAATTTGTGAAAGAATGAAGGACTGACTCACTCACATTTTGGAAATGTGGTAGCGACATTGTAATCGGTGCCCCTGGAATGCATGTGCTAACGTCGAACATGTTGTCCGCCATGCAATCTGGCCAGTTGACGCAAAATCCTCGATTTTTTTCCGAGGTTAGCGGAGAATCAAACGTGTCTGTATAGGGCAAGTACTTCATGACCGGGACACCGCGTAGTCTGGTCATTCCTACTGCCTGCAACTGAACCGAGCGACAAATGTCGGCACTGAATACGTACGGATCCTCAGTCGAGCTCATGAATGGATGGAACAGTGAGCCGTCAGAACCGTTGATTTGGTTCGCTTGATCGGATTTCCAGCATGATAAATGGGATGAACCACGATACCTATAGATGTGCCCATAATTTTGTTTGTCTTTGTTGTCCCCGTAGATCGTAATTATTCCATCGTCAGTGTTGTTTTTGTCCAGATATAGACCAATCATTGTGTTCGGTACAGGAATGAATGCCTTTTTGAGCAATGCCAAAAACGGATCTTCATAGCCCCACATCAGTTCACCTACGGAGCGGGTGATGATCAAGTGCTCACCAGTTCTATTCTCTAAAAACTCCACCACTTTTGTCACCAATTCCGGCAGCCAGCCAAATTTGACATCGACTCCCAGATAGCCCAAACTCACTGTTGTGATTGGATCGGTTTCTGGGCCTGCAGAGCGTTCAAGGTCGAAAATGTACTGTTTCACCTCTTTGTACGTAAACATGGTTGGGTAGAGACTCCTTTTGACTTCTGTTTTGAATCGACGTTCACGGTAGGTATAGGGCCCCATTTGTTGGACTATTGGCTTCTCCCCAGCTAGAAACTCATCTGGATTTGTTAGGTTGAAGAAATATGCTTCGAAGAATATATCAATTGTTGGATCCATCCACTGTTGAAAAGATGGTGTACCGGACTTGAGTTCCGTCTTTTCGTACACTACCAGCCATATGATGGGGTCAAGAATGACCAAAGTTATGAGGAAACCAAATAGAAAAATTGCCAGCACACCGAGAACAATCACAAACTTGTTGAGATTCATGTTAGACTGAAGATTACTGTTCTGCTTGGTCTTTACTGGCTTTAAGTGGCGGAATTCGAAGACCAGCTGCGAGTGTGTTGTTCTGATTGGTCGAAATTAACCATGCTTCGTCAACTGACCTTGAATCTCTCATCTGATTGACCTCATTTTATTCTGCGCATGCAATCCAAGGAAGCCGACCAATCGTGGTTGACCTAGTTAGTAGTCGTGCTCTCTTGTCTGCCATCCGTAGGATTTCAGTGTACTTAACACATGTTACTAAAAGTTGATAGGCCCTTCACAGTGAAACCGATTTTAGAGAGTCATTGGTTTCGGAACCGAGCGAGCGAAATATGGCGCAAAATTATTTGCAAAGCATTCGAGTAAAAGCCCACTGAGAGTTCCCTGACAATGTACTGTATTTAGGTGATGAAAATACTTGCTGTCTACAAGAAAAATAGTGAGCAGACTGAAAGCTGGAAAAACTGAAAAAATTTCGAGAGTCCATCATCAGCCATCAGAGACAAAATCCCCAGTATTGACACTGGTGCTTTACTACTGTACAGTCACAAAATTTGTCTGATTTGAGTTAAAACCTTTGAATGAGAAGAAGCGAAAAGAGTGGGTGAGGGAGTAGATATGTTGCTGGTCTATGGCAAGCATTCTGAGGTTCCCAAGCCTCCAAGTGCTCAGTAAGACAATCTGGGGGAAGAAATTAACATCATAGACGCCATTAACACCAAGCACCCACCATTTCGTGGAGTACCTCCAGCGAAGAGCATGAGGGACCCCCCCCCTGGGAAGCGCACCGCACCAACAACACCCAAACTCTTCGTAGTCTCTTTTACCCCCTTCTGCCAAGTTGTGCGTTGTCCAGCTTGCGATTTCCGCCATTGTGAAGGAGGCACAGAGGTCAAAACTCATCTCGGTAGATGATGTGTAGCACATATTCGAGCCATTGCAGTTGGTGGTGCTGGATGTTTTCTGCTATTGAAGTACCTGCTGCACAACCAGACGCCCGTTTTCCAATTCTCTCGTTAAGAATTCGTGTAAGCTATCCTAAACCAGCAACGCTGCTGAGGCATCGTTGGTGTCTCACATCATCTGTCCGCAGAGGCCATGTTCCACAACTTCATTATAAGACAGCCCTTACTGTAGAATGGTACACGCGATCATTAGGACACAGTGATATACATTTTTGACGTCGCAAGTGACGCAAACGCTATTCGGGCTTTTGATATTCATGCACTGACTTCATCAGACGGATTTCCGTCAGAGCTAAGTGAAATTCTTCACAACCTCCGCTGCTTTCATTTGGATGGTAAGGGGTACGTTCGCAGACTGTACCTCCCAAAGTAGGGCTTCAAGCAGGACTATGGCTTTCATTTGGATGGTAAGGGGTACGTTCACAGACTGTACCTCCCAAACCAGGACTTCAAGGACTTTGAAGGACTTCAAGCAGGACTATAAAGGTGCAAGACGCGAGCCGAAAGATGGTATGATGGTAAGTTTATTCACCAGAGATTGTTTCTGGTCTTCACCCTCAAAGATGGGGGCGGGATGGCTCAGTGGTCAGGGCACCAGTTTACTGACTTGAATGACTGTGGTTCGAACCCGACCTCTGCCTCTCGACCTCCCCTGTCTGGGCTTGGTCAACCTGGTCAGCTTTCACTGTTCCGTTTCCCCGTGCCAAAAACGGTAGCTGATTGGCTCCTTCGTACACGGGACAACAATATAATAAACGATTTCGAGAACAGAATGCACAACATGGAACAGAAACACATCCGGCCTCAGAGATGTGCCTGTTATCCCGTACCAACGAAAAGACAAGAAACCGACAACTTTGCGGCATGTGTCATACTACTTAAATCGATGAAAGTAGCGAAATGTTCAAAAAATTATGGTAAATGTGTCACCTTCCAACTCGGTTGGAAGGGATCGCCAGCTGCAGGTGAGAATGAATTAGATTGTTTACAGGTCGAAGAGGGCTTACCCGACAACAATGATAGTATCGTAAAGAAAAACTCAGATATGTAAGAAGAATTCCTCGTGAAATTCCTTCCAAATGCTCCCACTATTAAGAGTACCCCACTGAGTGATTAAATCTGTTAACGGAGGCTTCTGAGGAATTCAGTTCATGCTGTATCGTCGACTAGCCCACTAAAGCGTCTGTTAGGGATTTGCAGCCCGATGGAGTTTTGTTAAGTAGTGTTGGTTAGGCAACACCAAAATATCTTGTCCGAAGTCCATTCTCCGCAAACTTTTTGAAAATATCGTCTAGAATAAACCCGCCTAGGGTTGAACTGTGGTTGATGAGGCAGATCATGCGTGTAGTTGGCGGTGCTCCGATGTTGGGATTATCCACCTTGTCGGGTATGGACGGCAATTCATTACAGATCACTGGGACATTGGAGGCGTCCTGATGGTTAAAGTTGCATTTGGCGACAAACAATTAGTTGGTTCTAGGCACTTAGATCACATTCTCTCAGGATTGGTTCACTAGGGTCATTGATTGTGTCGATGGAATGGGTATGGATGTACGACCGCGGAGATGCCGTAGTTCAGGACTGGACACGAGTTTTTTGTGTGACGCAATTCTGAAAAGCTAGTAACATCGATCAGGCCGGACGTCAAACCGTGTATCGATTAATGAAGATTTATATTTTCCATAAGAATTGTATTTTTAGCCTAGATTCGATACAGGACACGTCACAATCTGTTTTTGTTTCTCAATTAGATTAGGTGAAAACAAGTTGGATGGACCGATTGCGCATGAACCGAATTTTAAAAAAATACAAAAAACGCTTTAAAGAGGTAGAACAGCCGTATAAGGACGAGGAGACTAGTAAAGAATGAATAAAAGACAAATTAAGCTCCAATACTCAGGGGGATTGGAGACTTTCCTTCAAAAGATACGCGGTCAGAACACCAAACTACCCACCCAAAGGGCACACGATAATGAATAATCCAGGTTTTCCAAGTTCGAATAAAGCATTGATGACAAATAACCATAAGGCGGTTGATGTCGGACTCCCATGCGATGCGGTCTTTTGGAACTTCGTCGGCTGAAATGCAGGCAGGTACCAAACGCTCTTACATACGTTGGGATTCTTCTTGACTGGGGCGAACTGTGGGTGGTGTGACTTCTGTCGGGATGCTTTCCTCGTTTCATATGATACTCTCCTGTAACCCTTCACTTTTTATGTCTGTGCTCATGCTCTTCAAAAATAAACG
>NW_008751867.1:801112-809466 GCF_000715545.1 Opisthorchis viverrini
GTGTAAAATTTGGATATTGGGTTTTCCACGATATGACACATGAGGACCAGCTGTTCACGAATTTATATCCAAGGACGCTGGCACTTACAAACGTGGTCTTCGGATACACATCATAATGAACCCTCAAAAGTAGACCCCATCGAAAGGACCATCAAAGGATACACTATCAGCTGTATCAAGGGGTGAAGTTCTGAATTCTGGTGTAGGTCAGTGATTCTCAAACTGTTCAGTTGATCATCCCTTGGTTTGCAGGATACACCATCGTCAACCCACATTCTGAAAAAACAGTTGGAAAGCGGATTGTTAAGTGCTAAAAAATACGGACCTGAAGATAGACACCTTCGGAGTGGAAACCATTGTCATGAAGAAATTAAAACCTCACTCCTCGAAAGCTATGATATCCTGCAAGGTCCATCCGGAGAAAGACAGCTCTGTAGAAGCTTCCGATACTTCGTTCCATTGCACTTAACCCATGCAGTGACTCAAACGCGTTGTTCAGACTACAAATAGATAGCACAGCTGTTTCAATAAATCATGAATGACGCAATTCTCTCCTATGTTGGCGACGGTGTCAATTTTTCTGTTCCCAAATTAAGAAGTTCAAATTACTGTCATTTTCAAATGCCAGGGTACATATCAGGTTAGAATGAGATAGGCTGAATACCCAATGAACCTGTCAATGTAATAGGTGAACAGAGCATCTTGTCTAGTGACTACAAACCAGAACAGGTGTCTGCATAATCCAATGCGGGATTAGGGATGCCCCTAGGGGACTTCGCTCGTTATCAGACATGGCAGATGTGGTGATACCAACGTACCGCAGGTTGATTCAGTTATTGCTTCCAACACACTTGGACTCAGGAAAGGGACTTACTTACCTCCCGGCAACCTAACCACGAGGAATGCACAAGAACGTCTGCTGGCAAATGGGTACTTCTTTTGTAAGAGCACCAGTCTGGTAGCAACGGATATTTTGTTTGCACACGCTCAGGACACAGGTGTTGTGACTTGCTGAACGGTCGTGCAACTCTGTATCGGTCCCTTGGCTTCTTGCTCCGCCCACTATGGTATATCAAAAGTCACGGTAGCTTCGAATAGCCCTTCATAGAGAAAAAGGAAAATTATCACAAATGTATTTGTGGGGTGATCGCAGAATTTTTCACAAGGTCGTGCTGGAATCTCCGTGAGGAGGCGAGAAGCGTCGAGCCAAAGATGCTCGACGCAGATTAGTTGGCATTCTGACCAATCAGGGGACGCTTTCGTTTGGTCCGCAGCCCGCACGTGACACGTCCGTACAGCTGTTGTGATGTTCGGTTATTAGGGACGGCTGGCCTCCGCACAACACGTTCAGTGTAGTAAACGAAAATTCCTGAGAACGCGGTCTTGCATGACAAAAATGGCATTATCGAAAGAAACGCGAGCGGTTTCTAGAGCTGGTACATTTTTTCTAAGAAATAACAGAATAAATATTTGTCTTTCCAGAAAGACCTAAACTAACATTTGTCCTTCCCAGGGCCAAGAAGTCATTTCATGAAAAACCAATTGAAGTTAGTCTACTTCGCAAATTGTTTCCTTTCGAGTGACAGCTTACCGGCCAAGGCAAACAAATTGGCCTTTCTCATCAGTGAAACTTCTGAGTGTGGCCATTCCACACGGATAAAATTTTACAACCATGACATTACCCTCTGGAGCTAGATAGAGCAGAGATCTCTAGACCAGAACGTGGGCAGAGTGTGTCTCGCATCCCAACAGGAAGTGGCCTTTGTTCGGAGGGACCCGTTTGAGTGTATCCACAGCTGTGAATTTGTCTATTTATTCTGTTTGGTTCATCTGAAACATGGAAAGTACCCTGATCCCCAGACAAACATTCGAAGAACGAATAACTGGATCAAGTCTTTTGACGGTATGTGACGCTCAATGCTTGGGATTTGGAGTGACAAAAATCTGAACGCTGAACACAGCCAAACCGACAATCTGTCGAAAATCGAAGTTTCAAGGTTTCATCGAGCAATACAGGAGCATATTTTACTCAACTCGTCCCATTTAAGGAAAATGGTCTTCTCATGAGGTGTGTTGACTAGCTTAAATATGCTCTACCATGCAAGTCCTGCAACAGGATCTCTCTGTCAAGTACCTCCTGAACTTGGTCGCCGCTGATCACTGGTCTCTGGATGAAGTCACTTCCCTGTGACTTCAGAGTTCACTCATCGAGGCTAGAGAGCCTGGTACAGTGCCTTCCTTCGTGGTACAGCGCAGCCCCTAAAAGTATTACGAGGGGACGCAATTTGGAAACGCAGAATGCCGTTACCATAGTCTTTTCCATCAGTGTTCGATTTCAGGGGGTGCTTGTGTCATCATACTTATTCTATGTGGACATTGTGATTCTTATGCAGAAAGATCGACACCTTAGTATTTACACCATTCGACAGGAGGGCTTAAGAACTCCCATTTCGGTATCAAATAACTCCGGGAAATAAAGTCAGAAGCCTGACTTAAGTCAATCTACATTGTTTGCAAAAAATACTTTCCACCTTTTAGAGGAGGCAACCTATCGTACTGCTGTTTCGTTCTTGTTGGATATCATCAACAGCACGCATCTCACGAAACTCCAGAGGGTCTCGTTCCCGTGACTTCAAGGAATATTAGTTTGAAAACGGCCAACAGCAGCTGATCAATAGTGTGATTGAGCCACACTCGGACAGGATATAGCACCACTCATCTAATCACGAAATTCATATCAAGCAGTCACGTGTTAACTGGCTCCGTGACTGAGGACCTTTAAGATGAAAATTTAACACATCTTGTGAATTTATTCTCATTTTTAGCTACTTATGAATGTCTAGTAGTATGAAGTGATTCCAGGTTTTTGCTGAAGCTTTCTCCCTTCAGGTGAAGACCGGTGAGCACTGTGGAGCTCATTCGTCCCTATTGGGAATCATCAACAGTGCGCATCTCAGTGAACCACATGGGGCCATAAACTCGCGACTTCTAGACTAGCAGTTCGAACACTTGAACATTTGTATCAGGAAGGTCAGATTCCTGAAAGCGACTTCAGGACGCCCGGAACCTACTGCTCCACCAAAAACTCAACTGGAAAGCCGGCAGGCATCCAGGCCAGTCAATCATTCAATCAATACAGAAAAACCTGATGAGTGTTCTTGCGCGCCACAGAAGCACAACCGAATGTGATCAGTGTTCAGGCCTTTCACAGAGGCACGATCGATGTTGATGGGTGTTCACTAACGCCTATCAGACAGTCTGGATCAATGTCAGAAAGTCCCCTTTAAATAGCGTGGGGCCGTTGTAACTTTTGCTCTCTCATTCACTCGCTTGTTTGGAATGCAGCTGTTGTGTTCCCTTCTGTGAGTCTTTTCTCTCCGACACTAGGCACTGGAGCGGGTCAGCAGCAGATACCACAGATTGACGAATCAGCAGATATAACAATTTGGTCACGAATAACTGGAGCGGACTTGTTGAATTAGAAGCTAAACGTGCGCGAACAGTAACCACTCATTGGCATTAAATTTTGGTAGCTCGGATGCGCTGCCTGATTGTTGGCAGCAATACAAATCGGCGAACAGACCAACAACCAGTAACCACTGAGCTTGATTTAGGATGTAGAGATGGGCGCCAGACAAAAAATTTCTCCATCCAACTGGACGAAAGCAAAATGGATCACACTCCGGCAGTTGCAGCTCCATTTCTGAATTTGGCACGTTCCTTCTCATCACTGAATCTAAGATGCTTGTTTGTTTGTTTGTAACTACTCTATAACTACTTTACAACTAATTGTACGTTGATATAATGTCCTTGCCTTGTCTTCGTTATGAATGGAGGCGTTGTGGTCATAGAAAAACAGTTCGAGAACTTTCATAATTTTTCTGGCAAAGCGAGCTGTTCCTACATTAATTAGGCGGTAGAAAGTGAATTCTCCTCTTTTCCATAAAGTCAACGGGTGACCGAATTTCGGTCAAATGGGCTGGGACGAATCAACCTCGTAAAGGGTCCCAGTGCTACCTTGACAAAACTTCTTAGGAACTCTTTTCACCGGTACGCATCACCACAAGCAACATCTGTGAGTAAATTAAATGCCATTTTTGAGTTAAAGCGAATAAAAGTGGCAAAATCTTCAAAGTGTTTTGGCAGTGTGAACTTTTCTAGCTTCAAGCATCGCTGTATGGTAAGACGGAAAACCGATCTGTGTAGCCAACGAACAAATAACTGACGTGAGTCAAACAACCGAGGTTGTTCTAATAGATTTAAGGCATACTTCGAATTTTGGCTTTACCAGGGAAAAAATTTCCATCTTTCGTACAAGCCGGAGTCTGTTTCTAAATTTAGTGCTTCCGAAATCCACAAATTCAGCCGCACCATATCTACGAACTCGAAAGCGTTAGTTCTGGATGAAGGGGTTTCTTGATCGGAAGGAGGTCAGATGGTTTCGTTGAAACCCCCTTGGGAGGAAATTGTCCCTAAGATGGTCTTCGGTCTGGTAGTGAACCTTCCGGAAGGTCACGAGTCGCCTAAAGACAATTGTTTCCCAAGAGCATCCAGATGCCCTTGTTTGTCATTCCTATGGATCACAAAACAGAAAGTTTAACCTACACGTTGAGCACCCGGGGGTCCCCCGAGACACCATTTTTACCGATCGACAGTCCGTACTGATATGAATAAATACACCACCAAAATACCTTTAGAACATTTCTCTCCAATCACTGCACAGCTGGTCTTTTTTCTCCCGCGAAAACGCACACTCTGTTCATTTACCTCAATGAAGTAATCCTTAGATCATTCTTCTTTACCAAGGAGAAGGCGTGTTATATCTGCTGATTCACCAATCTATGTTATCTGCTGCTGGCCCACTTCAGTGCCTAGTGCCGGAAAAAAGACTCACAGAAGGGAACACAGAAGCTACACAGAAGCTGCATATTGAAAGGGCGTTGTCTGTCTGACCAACACCTAGCGGAGCTGAGAGTCTCGGTAGATTTCAGTGGTTGCTCTCAGAAATGTGACCTTCCTGGTAAGGCGTTACATTGACCGCCTTCTGGAGACGTTTTACAATCCTTGGAACGTCTTAATGTTAGAGATGGCACTATGGCTACGGGGTGCGGGAATGAGTTCCCCATCACTTTAGGCAGTTTCGTTATCTCACCTGCTGTAAAATGCTGGAATATAAAGCATGGTGTAATAATAACCATTTCATGCTTTGTGCTAACTGGTTGATTGTTGGGTTGCAGACCGTCATCAATGATCATTGTCAGTGGCCACTCTAACCTTGCAGACATAGCTCCGGCACTGTCCACTGGGTGGTTTAAGTTTAATACTGAATATCACGAGACAAGACACTGGTGTGTAGAGGTCACAAGAAGTTTGATTTGGCAAAGATGAACAATTAATCAATACGTGAACACGTGATGCTGATTCCGCCATTGAACGATGAGAGGCGCCATGTCCCAAGTGCACGTCAGTCACAATACCGAGCAGCCGGTCAAACTACTAGCTGGGTGACTCCGGAATCGGGGATCCCTGCAGTTTCGTCAGGCGAGCACTGCCGACAATTCTCAATACGAGTGAAACAGTTGTACACCTCTATTTAGCTTTTCAGCGGAAATGACCTGGCTTCACTTTCAAGACGAAATCTTAGTTGGAAATTATCAACATTATTAACATTTTTAATGGGTCTCTCCAGCTGTGTGAGTAGTTAATTAGGGGGTACTTCTTCCTTGGTCCGTCATCAGTTCTGTAGGGTGCTTACTGTCACAGCGACGCTCTGGAACGTGAGGTTTCCATGTCGGTCACGCCCCGATTCAGGTCTGTCCGCTCCGGTAGCCCGATGAAACTCGTTTAGATGGTCAGCGGTGCGTTTTTCACGAAGCTGGTACTCCAAGTATGTCCGAGTTGACAGATTGATCAGTATGGCTGATACGTAAATGTCTCTGAATCCGAAGAACCTGGTCCGATCTGTCTTCGGACGAAATGAAGTACCGCATTTGGTTTGGTAGAACAATACTGTTTGTAGTCAGTGTGTCAAAATATTGGTAGCTCAAGGTATGCTATTTGTAATTTAACAGAAATCAATGATTTTGAACGTGCAGACTGAGGTGAAGTGAGTGGGGTTTTGTCCGTTTTCCTGGAACACAGTAGTTTAGACGTACAACGTTCATTCACCCACCGAAGGATAGCAGGGCTGCCCCAACTAGCTTGAACATAGACTCGATTTCAATTCAAGATGTGGCATGAGCTACAGTTATCTGAGTTACTAATATACAGTACACGGTTAAATTTTTCCTCGCTCACTCTATCCATCCCAGACTCTTTAAAATAGGTGTCATTCCTGGATTTGCCTGGGGAGAAAACCCATACAGTTATGAATTATAATCGTGAATGTTGCGTCCTCGAGACAACCGATGATCGAATACGCGATAGCAAAGTTGCACGATACTCCATTTCGGCCAAAAAACCGTTCAAGCTTTTGTGCACCTAGCTTCAGAACGTGCATGTTCAAAAAATCGGGGTTTATGATGCTGCCGTCTCAAAAAGGAAGTTCTTCGGGAAAACCAAAGAGCAGCCGTTTATGCAAGGTAGAATGATGAAATGTAAGTTTAAAAATAACTCTCAATTCCTAATCAAGCTAGCCTGCTTGCACAAGTTTACTGAACAAGGACACATGATTGGTACACAGACCCACATTGAAAAAACTAGTCAGCTGATCTATTCAAGAATGAACAGCTGTTTTAAAAACGGTTTACCTGATAACGTGTAGCCGAATGTCGTATTACAGCTTAACTTCTTCAGGGGCTTCAAAGTGGGGCTCGCATTTCCAACTGACTGGATATGGTTATACGTTCCCGTGGGACTTTAAGATGTATTCTCGGAGTGAACAAGTGAACACCCAAGAGTCACCACGAACAGGAAACTCCCTTGTTGGTAGTCTCCGACAATCATAAGCCGGATAACTGTACAGACTACTTATAGACTACTACTTACAGACTACTTATAGAAGACAGTATGTTTCCAGATGGAAAAGTTCACTTTTATACAGTCCTGCAGTTCTGTGTCTCCTCACAACACGCTATTTTTGTGTGACTGTGTTTCTATGTGACTTGCTGAACGGTCGTACAACTCTGTATCGATCCTTGGCTTCCTACTTCGTCCACTGTGGAATATCAAAAGGCACGGTAGCTTCAGACAGCCCTTTATGGAGACACAGGAAGATTGTTACAACTGTATTCATAGCGTCACTACAGAATGTTTCACAAGTTCGCGCTAGAATCTCAGTTAGGGGACGGGAAGCGTCGAGCCAAAGATGCTCGACTCGGATTGGCTGGCATTCTGACCAATCAGAGGATTCCTCCGTTTAGTCTGTAATGGCGTGATGTTTGGTTATTAGGAACACTGATCTCCGGACATAATGTTTGGCTCTCCTCCACACTATAACTAGCTCTCCGACGCAACCAAAAGTTGCCGCACCAAGCGTTGTCAAGCGTCATCCTGCAAAAATTGCAAGCACCCGCATATCTACACGAGATACTGTCACTCGTACGAAGGATGTCTCCATAAATGGCTGTGTAGAGCTACCGTGCCTTTTGATACACTATAGTTGCACGATCGTCCACAAGTCACAACCCTAATTTACTAGGTATTATGACCTTTCTAGATGCCAGTCTAAATCCTAATGCTCTCGGACCGTTACGCAGAAAATTTAGCTCTTTGTGACTCAGCTGAGGTGTCCAAGCTAAATATAAATGAGTGTATTCCGCTAATTTCTGCAATTTTGGTTCAAGTAGACGAAAATTCGGGGACTGTGCGCACCTGATGAGCCCCAAGAGGGGCGAAACCGGTCATTGGCTGTCGAAGAATTTTCAGCAACTTTATGAGTACTGTATTACGCCCACAAATCAACACTTATATGCAGGATTTTCCCATTTTTTGGAAGTCATACACTCATGGTAGGAAGACATATGGTAATGGCTTAGCCATGCAACGGATACCATTCGTGCCGCAGAGACCATGGGAGCCACACTGTTCCCCTGAAGCACTAGTCTCGTTAGCTTCCTCTGCCATGCGGTCGACCGATGCCAGCACCTTACATGCACCACCCAGCAAGCTGATGTCTTTGCACCTGTGAGCCAAAGCTTTGCACTCAAGTGGCGGTACGACTGGAGGGTCTTTAAATCTTGATGTAAAGTTCTGTTTCACTCAGAGGATTTCAGCTTTTGAATGAATGCCCTCTCCAAAGTTGGGATGTCATACTTTTTTATTCCGCATGCACATACTCGGTTGGCATGTCTCTCCAAGAGTTGGGGCACAGTTAAATGACGTTCGTTTTTTGAGCTCGAGATGGCTCATGGGTT
>NW_008751867.1:810343-843485 GCF_000715545.1 Opisthorchis viverrini
ATGCACGTTTTCTCATGTTAAACATGGGGCCGAACAGGCTTACTTGCACCAAAATTACTGAGTTCATTCCTATCAATTCGAGTAATATTGACGCTAGGTAATGTTGCCAAGGCCCAGATGGCAGTCTTAGTTACCTTATTTTACAAGTATCTGCTGTAACACTTGGTAGAAATGCTGTCTGGTTTTCGACAGGATGTTGCGTCACCACATTTCACGCGTAAAGGACGATTATTGGAGCGAAAACCGGTGGGTCGTGGAGATCAGGAAGACCCCGGTGGTTATACCGAACATCGTGACTGGGTGTGAGAACACCATCCAAACGGCTTTGGAGGATATGGTGTGATAACTCAGCTAATGATGCGCGAACTTGCTGACCGGAATATCCGGGGTTCGAACCCTACCCCGATATCTCGACTGCTTCTGTCCAGGCTTGGGCAATGTGGCAGTATCTCAGCCCCCGTGCTTCCTTCGGTCGGACGTAGGTTTTGCGCCTCTGGTAGGTTAGAGACTGTTCTGAATGTGTGGATAAATAAGATTACATGAATACTGGAATCATATACTACTGTTGGCCTTTACTATAGGCATCGGGAGATTCTTCTAGAGGAGGCGTTCCAGGGGGGTTAAATTTAATGCTGCACAGTTTCAGCAACCTTATGAGTAGTGGACTACAAGAACAGTTGAAAGACTTTTTGTGAAAGACACTCCTATCTCAGCAACAGGCCGAACCACTCATGTTCAACAAAAGAGCTTTTGTAATGTTGAGCTGCGCAGTTTCACTCTGCGCAGTTCATTAGGGGAAGTGCGACCTCTAGCGAGGTGACGTTGATCACATCTAACTGCTAACTCCTTGAATGTTTCTTGCTCTTCGATCCCCTATCGAGGATGTGCGAACCTCATATAAGATTCCAAGTCTCGTACACACGGCAGGACATACGGATTTTCAAGGCAGTACCCTAGGATATGTGATTAGGCATCGTCTGTTGTTCGTAAAACTCATCTAAGAGAAGGCTGGATCCTGAGAAAGTGTGGAACGCTCTTCAAAGTGGCGTCTCTTGCATCACGGTGATGTTCCCAATGTCCCCGTTCTCGGTACACGGAGGCCAGCCGTCCCTAATAACCGAACACCACATCATTTGGACGGATGTTTCACGTGCAGGACACGGACCAAACGAAGACGTGCCCTGATTGGCCAGAATTTTAGCCAATCCGGATCGGACAGCTTTGACTCGATGCTTCTCGCCCCCTCACGGAGATTCAAGCATGACCTTGTGGAATACCCTGCGCCCATAAATAAAATACAGTTGTAATAATTGCCCTTTGTCTCCATAAATGGCTGTGTAGAGCTACCGTGCTTTTGATATACCATAGTGGGCGGAGCAGGAAGCCCAGGGACCGATACAGAGTTGCACCACTGTTCAGCAAGACAAAACGCGACGATTCGTCCCTAGACAGCTACACTCCACATACGGACTGATTGAAGGGCCGTACTTGCATTCATGTTGTCGTTGACGAATGAATAAATAACTTGTGTCCAGAGAGATATCAAAATAGGTAACAGATACATTGAAGTAAAATTTGTCAGGTCCACAACTCTGAACGGGTTCCGAGCGTGTGCTCCAATTACAGGAAGGTTTCATCATGTGTCTTTGAGCGTTACGTAAGTCTATTAGTGCACTGTTGATGATGGCCGTAATACAAATCAGAAGATATATGCACTAATAAAAGTTTTTAGTATGGTTGACAGTGGTGGGTTGCAATACGCATAAAACTAAATACAATGCAAAATGGGAGCAAGTCGCAAGAGGAACTTATCGTCTGTGAGAGTCCCTCGGTAAAAGTCCGGACAGCGGGAACGTATTTTCTCCGCAGTGCGACTGCTACACGTGTTCCGTAGTTTTCCGTGGACTTGTGGAGAGTGGTTGTCTTCCTCCTCGCTGTGCGCGCACGAGTCTGTGTGCTGGTTATGATCAGTTTCCCTGTAGGTAGGTCCGTTTGCGTGTACGTGGGTGTGTCAGCACATGAGTTGTTGCTGCGCTCACTAGACGGTACAGACAATCAATGTCCGATGAATCACCTTAATGTGACGTGGTTTGTGAGTATAAAAACAGACAAGTCTCGTGATCCAGTGAGCGACTGTGAGCTGAACAGTCAAGCATGTGGCTGACTGGGTAGCTACAAGTCCAGTTGGTATTCTATGGTCATCCGTATTCAAAACACACTCTGAATAAAACTCATAAGGAATCATTATTGGAACCAAACGATGCCGAGTAATGACGAAGCGTCCGCAATGAACAACTCGGGTTTGTTATTTGAACAGAAAACGGAACGCGCAGTAGCCGAATTCACAACAAAAGTTGTACAGTTTACTTGCTTCGTATTTACACGTCGTTCAGAGAGCTGAGCAGTTTTCATCGGTATGTTTTTGTGGATACCTGCGAAAACTTCATTTTAAAACCGTTTGCTACAGTGATTTTCCGATCTAGAGTTGGCATGTTAAGATCTACCAATTCTGATATCCGAGCAAGCGAGCTGGATTGATCACCGCTAGCATACAGACCTTTCGCACTGTGTCAGGCTTACGTGAATTACGTAATGTTGGTTGGCGTTGGATCAAGCTCTGTACCTCAGCGACGATAGGATCATTGTAGAACTGTAATCCAACAAAACCTGATGGGCGGACGAACTCACTGTACTGTGTCAGGCTTACGTGAATTACGTAATCTTGGTTGGCGTTGAATCAAGCTCTGTCCCTCAGCGACAATAGGATCACTGTAGAACTGTATACACAACACTACCGTTGACTGTGGGCCCCTTAATCCAACAAAAACCTGATGGGCGGACGAACTCACTGGGGGAGGTATTGAAATCTACCGGTTGACCCAACCAATCCTGTGAGATTTAAAGCTGTATTAAACATTGGACTACGGGGATCATCAGCTGATTGCTTTAGCGCAATGCACTGTCGGGAGCTGCCCCTACCCGAACTATTTTGGTTGGGATGGAGAAACAAGCGGTACGGATGCCCAGGTTTATTGCTAAAAATTTGAACGAAACTTATCCCAACGTGACCTTGGGTGACTCAGAACTCGTGAACATAAGCGTGAGATGTCGTCCTTGTACTCTGTTTCTACTCATGCGGATACGTCTGCGATTTAACGCGAACATTCTTCGGCTAATCGATGTCATTCGCGTTCGTTCTCTCAGTTTCTCTCCAGATTGTCTGAAAGGGTGTTGGATTCGTAGGAACCTCAGATGTTTTTTGTGAACCAGCCTTAGATATTCCACAATGTCCATTTCCCATCTTCTTTTCAGTAAAAATCTCCGATCCAATGAAGTGACACGGTTGTACGGCGGTAAAGCACTAATGTTCCCATCTGGTGCATGATGATGATGATGAGCCGTACTAGAGAACACTGTAGTGATCTCAAGTTCAAACTGACCGTTTGGGATGTAATGTTTTGTATCGCCCTACCGTTTTAAAGTCTTTCATCTTTTGTGTCAATACTGATTGTTGATTCCCCCTGAGAATCAACGGTGACCAGCGGTAATTTTACGTTGTTATCTGACTACTCATAAGTAACGTGGCTCACACCTTATTATGTCGCCGTTTTGTTTCCTCGCTGCTTGTTTTCTCCCTGTTTCGTTCCTACCCAAGGTCTGCCTATTCCTCAGTAACTGATGTCAATATTTTGTTGCCCGTCCGACATTGCTTGCAAGTTCGTCTCGATTGAACCTATTTTCGAGCGTCCACTCCGACCTGGTATCGAACACAGAGTTCCCGGACGGTAGGCGATCGAGCCATTCACCACAACAGACTTGCGCACCAAAGGGCTTATTATTTTGTAATACCCATGTATCGCGCCTGCCAGATAGTCTTTGGCGAGATTTGTTTTCAACGGACGAAACCGCGCAATCTGACTTGTCACGTGACACGAGCTGCCGCGTCGCTGCCGACCGAAAGACAGTCCCTCACATCCCAAACGTACCGATTTTCTGTGCCGTTATCCTCTATACCGCCAACTCACACTATCAGACTACCCCCTTATGTGTGTTTGTACATCGTTTAGTGCTTACTTGTTGCTGCTTCCAGAAAGCCCTGTTGCGTCAGTGACTATTTTCCGCTCCTGCTGATTGCGTCATTATTGATTGTACGTTTGCTTAATTCATGATGATTACTAATCCGTTTGTCTGTAGAACCAGTTCCTGTCAGTCCTCAATACATCACCTGCTGCCCCACGTTCTCCTGCTCCTGTTGACTACTGGTTACGAACTGCGTATGATCTAATAGCCGCAATCATCCTGTGAGATCAGTAGCCGCCCGGATCTCACACTGACCCTGAGGAACGCGAAAAATTCAGCAAAGTCAATTGGAACAACTTTAGAGGAAGTGTAATTTCATTGGGTCCATCGTAGCAGTCGATTGTTAAACAGAGGAAGACTGTAATGATTCACCTAGATATTCATGCATACCTCTCGAACAGTCTGATGTATCGCCATCCTTTTGGAACCAAGCACCACTAATGAGGTGTTCTTTCTACATCTGTGGAATTACTTGGTGCTTGTATGAGAGGGCTAGAACAAGGATAAACTGGACGTTCATTATATTACTTACCACCCACCAAAGTTAAAAAGAAAAGAAGCACTATGATGTTTGTGTCAAGAATAGCCACTCAACCCCCAGCAGCCTTCTCCGTATTCATCCTTTCGAATTCTCACTCAGTTAGTCGATAAATTAATGTGCAGAAAAGCAATCGATAGAAGCACGTGGTCTATTTGTCCTTCGTATCGTCTATGCTGCCAGTACGGAAGTAGTCCACCACAAGGTCATCGTCTGCTACGCGACAGCCTTTTTGAACGACTGCATAGTCTTATGTGTGTTCTAACCATCTACACTTGTCAGTCCGGTGCCAGATGAGTCACTTATTCCGAACAGGCTACTCTGGATCAAGAGCTTCTTGCGGTTCCCACCTCGTACGGGTTGTCAGCTTCGGCTATCACTGCGCTGGTTCTCATGGTAACAACCGCGAACGCATCGGTCGTGTCACTTGCCCCGCTGGCCGTGTAACTGGCACAGTGGACGTGGCTGTTGCTTTGTTTCTAGCCCTCTCGCTGTCCAAGGTTCCGTTACCGTCTACGAACGAATCTCAGCGGGTTTTTCCAAAATGAGTTTGTATCAGGCGGCTGACCTTATTTATGGACATCTGAGGCTAAACCGTCAGCATCGAGTCACGGTGCGCGAATCGGACGCGTTTGTCGCCACCCCGTCTGTTGTCGTGGTGCTTGAGAATCGCGCGCACTGTGGCGTTTGATTTTCGCGCACCGAAGATTTTTTTTGCAAAACAAACTTAGCAGCTTTACCGTCTAAAAGGTCGTCCAAGCCGACGGGCTCCGATAATGTCGACTCGATAAACCGCTCACCCACTGCACAAACCAGCCTACATAAATAATCCCAGGTGGACTATTCATTTCTCGACTTCAGTCCTAAAATACTTCAAGCATTCAGCGATTTTGAACCAAGCAGAAAACACAATTATAAGCGAAGTCGATAGAGTTAGAAAAGTACGCCAGAAATATACGTTTAGTGAAGAAAATTGTGTGGGCAGTTTCGAGTTGCTTACGGTTCCTGTTCTCAAACATTCTCCTATTAGAGAACAGGAAATCCGACCAGATAAGTTAGCATATAATTTTTGAGTTCAAAAATTCAAATCCTTTCAGAACACTAGGGGGTTTTGTAGCCGTGTGATCGTTCCGCTGTCGACACACACACACACACATACCCAGAGAGAGAGAGAGAGAGAGAGAGAGAGAGAGAGAGAGAGAGAGACAAAAACTAAGGGACTGCGTCCAGCTGATGAGCCCCAAGAAGGGCGAAACCGGTCGAAGGCTGTCGGAGAATTTTCAGCAGCCTTATGAGTAGTGAATTACGAATATACGGATCAAAAGTAAGCTGCAAGATCTATGCAACCACACTAACCGACAAGACCTTCTATCTGAAATTCAGCGCTGATTTAGTGTGCTAATCGGAGGATATCTTACTAACTGGTTCTCCGTCTGCCTTCAAACCCGTCCAAATTGGATTGACGAAACTTTTGTGAAAAAGGGGGACAGTTTTCCGCTATAAAACCACGCTTCAAGAACTATAACTCCCAGTCGGTTACAAACTTTTTCCCGAATGAAAAGATCTTGTAAACCTACAGTGAGTATTCGGAAACCCTAATTTGTTTCTCCACGACTTCACGGCATCTCGTTAAAGAAGTTGATTCATTTTTTGCTTATCCAAGTTTAACACCTCCATATCGCAATCGAGATATTGTAGTACATTTCTTTTCGAACACATTGTTTATAAGGTTGCTGAAAGCACCGCAACAGTCCATGACTGATTTCTACCGTTTTGAAACTCATCAAGTCGGCGTAGCTGAAAGCACCGCAACAGTCCATGACTGACAGTTTTGGGACTCATTAGGTCGGCGTACTCCTCAACCTCTTGTTAATCTTGTGGTTCGGCTAAACACCACACTGTATGCAACTGGTGAGCACCTCTTAGTTGCAAAGTAAGTTGGTGGAAACGGGGAGACTAAACGGAATTCCGGCTGGACCCCCGTTTATCGTTTTCAGCTGGGATTAAGTTACCCCCCCCCCCCCCCTCCACCCCGTTAACACTAACTCAGTTCGCAAAAGAGTGTATTTTACCAGTTGTATACAATCTGATGTTCAGTAATGACTACTCAATGAACCCGACGAATGGCGAATTCGGTTGTGGATAGCTGAAGCGTTTTCAGCAACCCTAAGAGTAGTGTGTTCCATCAAGGAAAGATTAGGCTAATTAGGTGGAACGGCTGAGTACATTTTGTTGGATATTGCCCTATTTCTAAGATCACAGTTAAAGTTAAAGTTAAAGTTAAAACAACCTAAAACCGACCTCATCTCTCTGCACCACACCATAGAAAGAAACGTCGCTACCTACAGAAATCAATAGACGTCTCATGTGTGAATCCCAGTTTCTTTGTTTAGGTGAGTGTTTACAAACTTTGAAAACAATTGAACGCCCGTTTTGTGAATATCACTCTGACACTCAACCATAAGCATCCGTAAACTTTGTTCCATTCTGCCCAATTTTTAAAAAGTAATAATAGATTTTAAAAACAATTTACTGTGGATTACTACAGACTTTTGGATGAAAAATTAGAGGCAATATCTCGGAGATTTTGAATTTCAAACACTTTTTTATCAGTCCAAATGTTAACCTCTGTTTGCTCATTGAATTATTTCAAAAGCAGAGTCGCTGAAGACGTGCGGAATTCCATCACTGACCACCCGAAGTACAGCAGATCGACAATATGGAATTTTTTTTAAGAACTGGGCCAAATAGGATGTAATGTTGGTTCTATTTTGGCGGAATCTACTCACAAGGTTACATATCTATCTGCATACCAATTCGGTCCAAACGAGAGACTCATTTGGAACCCAGCTGAATACCTCGTTGAATTTCCCGCACCAAACCACTTCATGTTTGGTTGTTACGAGATATCGCGGTACATTGTATAGACGTAACACACTACTCACAATGTTGCTGAAAACCCTTCGATAGCCCACGACCGATTTGATCATTCGTCGAGTTCGTGAGGTAGGTGTAGTCCCCGAGTTTCTCTCTCAACCTTATGTTCTGCTTGAATCAAAATTGTACAAAACTTGCGAAATGCACGCATTCACACACCCCTTTGTTTGTAACGGGGGTCTCGTCTATGAAATTGTTCTTACCAATATTGACAGATTCAGCCGGGATTCAGCTACGTATTCCGTTAAAGTCACATTGCTGCGCAAATGAGTGTTTTTCGCGAACATACTCTAAATTTCATAACACAGTCTTGTTCGAGAATAGCTCTTCAGGTCTCAACTAGGTTCTGGTTCCCTGTGCTGCATGGTAGCTTGACACACCGTTTAATGCGAAAAAGTAAAATCATTTCAGCTATTCTAATGGAGGAGCCATACCAGAGTCTACATAACGGAACAAGAAGAGCTAAGGTGAAAACATCCGATTCTGATTGGTCCGTATTCTGGCCAGTCACCACCTGGCTCCTTGTCTGCCATGGTTGGCCATACATTCATCCAATGGAAGTTGTGTTCGGTTGATCTGATTGGCCCACATCCTGACAAACCTGAACCATATGCGCGTTAGCTGATGATGGTGGCTACGCTGTGGCGGGCAGTTGTGCGTGCGACCAACACTGCACTGGGGCGGCTGTCGCTGACCGATGCACACGTCGATTCCGTGCTGTCACGGATTGCAACATTGTTCAGTTTGACTGAGGCGATGACGTTGCTTTTCTATGACGCTGTTAGACACTCCAAGTCCAGTTCAGCCTAGAAGCACCAGTGTACACACAAATATGGTCTATGGAGTGGGACTCACAGGCGATAACTGTATGGGAATCGGAACTAACGCGCCGTAAACCCCTGTGAATTGCGTTAGCACTTTAGCCGTGGTACTATCGGTAAACTACGCTATGTAGTCTTTCTATAGACCAGCCTAGTATCAGTAAGTGAATATGGGACATCCGTCTATCGACGCCAGGTTTAACGCACCTGTAGAAACCTGTGGTCCAGGCCAAGAAAAAACATGGCCACTGGGGTCTGCATCTCATTCGGTGGCGTGTTATCGACAGAGTTCAAAATACATTCCGCCGCAAAATTATGGGAGTACCCACATTATCCACCATCATTACATTCATGGTGAATGATTTTTTATCAGCGGAAATCAGTGCCGGAATTTTGCAGACCGATATCCGGAACCTCAGGCGTAAAAGCATCAAAAATTAGAAAACAGTCCCCGTTTCAGGGGGGGTTGGTAAATAATTGGTGGATTTATTGCTGGGCAACGTTTCGCTTTTGACACAAAAGCTTCGTCAGGCCAAGTGAGTAAGTAAGTAGGTTGATTGGGTTTTAAGGCAGTCGGGGAACCAGCCCGCGAGATTCTTTATGACTAGTGACGTGTTGGTGCATTTGAAGGATCGCTTTCCGGTTGATAGGACTAGGAACTGTGTGTACAAGATAAATTTAACGACTGCATAAAGGTTTATATAGGTCAGACAGCCAGGGAATTGCACAGAATCGGTGAGCATAAGCGTTCCATTAACAGACCACTGAGAAACGCAGAGGAATACTAGGCGCTAGTCGAGAATTCAGCAATGACAGGGCATGCTCTAGACACTGGGCATAGGGTAGATTTATAAAAGTGAATAGAATAGAGGGGGTAGAACTTGCAAACGTGTGGAGAGCGGTCCTAGGTCGGCCGAGATGACAGGAGGCGGTGTGCAGTTATCAGCGACATCGCCTGGGTCTAAAAGTACAAAAATCCAAGTAGAGTTAGATCCAATCAACCAACCCATCCTCAAACCAATCGTCCCAGCACCCTTGGACGAACACAGGTGAAAGAAATCTGTGAACGACCCCAAGAGGAATTTTCCATTGAGGTGTCTTAGAATGAAGAAGCAAGGACGAAAAAATCCGGGTTCATGATAAAGACGAACCCCCACCCTAACCAATCTGTCGTAAATCTTAGTCATCCCCACTAATCAACAAACAGGAACATCAGACTGAACACGCAGTACTGATCACGTCACTAGTCATAATGAATCTCACGGATTGGTTCCCCGACTGCCTTAAAACCCAATCAACCTACTTACTTACTCACTTGGCCTGACGAAGCTTTTGTGTCAAAAGCGAAACGTTGCCCAACAATAGGTCCACCGCTTGTTTACCAAACCACTCTGAAACGTTGACTTCCCAATCGGTTCCAAACATTTTCCAATTGATAGAAAAGAGTCCCCTTGGGAGAAATTTTCGCAATATCTTCCGGTCATATTGCCTCTAAAACTGTGTGAATTCTTTTCGCTATAATTTTGATGAATGTTTGGGAAACGTTTCGAGGGGAGAGGCGACCAGCACAATCTCTCCTGACTGGATGATTGCGCCACGACAAACCAACTTCGACGATACGCTCTACGGAATCTTAGTCGGATGGCCAATAGACTTACAACGTGGACAGTTCAGGAGCTTCACGAGGAGGGATGGAAGTCAACCCTTTACCATAGGATTAACGAAAATCTCCGACGACGCATTATCGGTTCCACCGTTCTTGGGGCTCATCAGACAGGCATAACTACCGAGTTTCCAAGAGCCCAAACTGTGCGTAGTTAGAAAAATTAACCCATTCGCAAAGTGCATTGATATTAACGAGTGACTCACTAAATCCCATTAAGTAGGCAGTACGATCGATGGAAACTGCATCAAACCCACAGACCCCAAAAAAAGACGAAATGAACAGGTAGTCGGAGATTTTGTTATCAACTTTATAAGTAGTATTACGTCGAGAAAATCCACTTCGATATCCGTAATCTCATTCCATTCAGATGAAGAAAAACACAGATGAAAGACTCAGGCACGAGTGACCCCAACCTAGGGGAGGAGTAGACTTAGATCTTACTTAAAAGAAATGCTCGCAAACCGAGTCATTGTGTTTCACCCCAGCAATCTTCAAGACTTCGAACCTGTGTTTCTGAAGTAAGGTTGCCATCCAACCCATGGATCTTTTCCCGAAAAGCCCAGCCGAAAACTTAATCCCCGCCACCCAAAAAAGACTAGAATAATAGAGGATATGAAATTTATACTTTTAGTTTTTATTAAAGACGGTGAAATTGGGCCATGTCATTAATAATTTGCAGGGAAAGGTCCGTTTTTCGGTACCTTTGCTTCCAAACGAACTCACACAAGTAGCTGTCCACTAGAGGTCAGTTTGTGCCGCATTGACCTTTATTCTGCATCTTGTAGACGTGCCAAAGAGATTCGATGGTTTGTGTGTGAGCTCCAGCCGTTGGATCCACACAGTTTTCGGTATGATTAACCGTTTCATGAGTATGATTCATGTCAATCACGGTTTCAATTCCTTGGTTGATGCCACATATCGGAGATCATGATTGAGCCAGGAGCGATGCAGGCCTGGATTGTGTCCAGCAAAGTGGCCGCAGTTCGATCTGGTACTGCATAAATGAACACCTCTTTAGTTTCCCGGCAGATCCCTCCGAAAATTCACTGCTGGGGAAAGACTTGCCATCGATCTCGACGTGTAGGCCTGGTCCACCGATATCTGTTGGAGTCTGCAAACTTCGTGAAGAAATTTCTTCCAGTCAACAGCGGACCAGCAGTACATGAATAGGGTAACTGTCCTAAACTCCAACCTAGACCGCTCCAGCCAAGTTCTCTTTCGAAGACCGATTTCTTGCTGACACTGTCGGGCATTACACCTCCACCTGTCAGAAGCAGTTGAAAGTGTCATTTGGTGGCCATTGTTGCATACACGTTGCTCATGTATCACTCTGTGGCCTTGCAAAAAACGTATTGCCGTCTCCTTGTCATGAACGAGAGTTGAAAGCGTCAGAAAGTTCATTTGCGGTTTTACATCCGAACGGAGAAAATTTTTGCACAAAATGAGCCTAGATGCGGATAAGGAATTGTTTTCATCAAAAGTAGGTCAAGGTTGTGTGCGTACATTAAATCGGAACTGGCAAACAGTGGGGCGGGGCTTAACTTTTCGCACATGCACTTTTTGCATTAGTGGCGCGGCTCATCTGGAAAAGATCCCAGTTCACAATGAAAATCTGCCGTACTTTGCACCAATTCGTTCGCAGTCAAAACCTTTGGGACGTAACAAAATATATTGTCAATGTAAACACTTTTGTCATGCCTCGAACTGTGTTTGTTGTTGGGACAGTAGTTCTTGAAGGAGTTTCAAAGATGAGTATCAATAAAATTCTACCAGTAAACCGTGCTTCACTCTGTTACAAAACCTTGCAGTGCTAACTGTGACGCGCGTGAAGCGGAACAAAAACGCACCAGGCGTGAACGTACTACAGTGAACAGTGACACGATTCAGGATGTGTAGGCACGACACAAGTCAGTGCAAAACCAACCAATGATGTGCGACGGCCACGGTCATTGGCTGGAGCCGAAAGGTCCAACTCCGATCAAATGTCACACTGGTTTATCGATTGATCGATAAGTGATCTAAAGCGATGTGAGCTGTCTGGAATGTTACTCAACTAAATGGCACAATCTGCTGAAACAAAATATTAATTCTGTGCACGAGTCTCTTTACTACACCGTCAATGGGGACGTGCACAATATTTTGGCTGTATTCTTCCACAGAAGTCTGGCGAATTTACTTTAATTGGTAATGATTTTAAACCTTGATGCTGAACACTGTATACTTGAAACTTCCTCAACACTGCAAAAAATATGTTAGGGTAAATTGCGTGTGATCGCGTTCATTTAAAACAGATATCAGGCTCGAAGTACAAAGACTTGACATCTGCTGAGGAGATCGATGTGTGAACTCATCTTTCGCCGAAACTAAACTCGTTCAGAGGATCTTGACTCGGTGGCACTAGGGCGGAACAGATGCACCTGGTGGAACCTACACACGATTCGAAACTGTCGGAGTCGAAGCACTAGCTCAGTGACATGAGACTAGTTGCAACTCGTTGACTGCGTGGACAGTTGTTCACTTCTTGATTCCGCTTGTATCGCATCCATATGTGTCAAAAAAGTTAACCGTGTGGACCTCAAACGTTTCGCGCCCAAACCATCAACCCAGCGCTCCTGCGTTCAAACCCCCAGTCTACAAACGGTGATAGTTCCCAAAGACGGAACTCTGACACTTTAAAGTGCAAGTCGCCAAGTTACATATTTCCATAGTTACATAGTTTCATAGTGCGTCGTACTTCATAGTCATCACACGTTTCAACCTTGGAAGACCGGTGTATAAACACACGAACCAGAAAGGCTACTAAACATCAGCCTCCCTTCTTAGCAATTTAACTCGGTCCCATGTGTTTTGGGCCAATTAAACAACCTAATCTGTTGAATGAAAAAACTGGATCTGTGGGCGATGACATACGTGGCACCATCCATATTGTCCATATTTCGTGATATGGCTGAAGTTACTGCATGACGAATTTATGCTACATCTATTAAATAAGTTTGTCGACATTTTTTAAAAAGATTTGAGTAGATGCTGTTCAGACGAATGTGGCGTAGATCGTTCAGCTATAGCACCCTTTCGGTACCTAGCTGCCATGCCATACGAAGGAAGCACGAGTGTGGGATACTGCCACGTTGCCCAGGCCTAGACAGGGGATGTCGAGAGGCAGAGGTCGGGTTCGAATCACGGACTTTCCGATCAGTTTGTTTGTCCTCTAACCAATTGGTCCATCTCACCCCCGTGACGTAGCCACAAGCTCATCGAATCCAGCAAGCGCCAAGTGAGGCGGACTTTGTGCAACCCATTCAGGAGAATAATCCAATAAACTACAGGTCAGTTGGACTTCAGATGAGTATCCCGTCACATACAAGATGGTGTGTAAATTAGGCGTACTTCACGAATTTCATACTACTGGGTTAAAGACTACTGGAGCACAGTGCTGGCGGAAATTAAGGGGCTGAACCTACCTGATGAGCCTCGAGAAGGATGGAACTGGTCATGGGCAATAGAACAGCCATTCGCAACCCTGTGGATGGTCTCGATGAAGAAAATATCAGACTAACTGAAGCACGAGACAGTTGAACGATATTGGAAACTACGGATTCAGTTGAAGCTGGCCTCTGCACACCTACCATCACCTAGAACCTATCTGAGTGCTGACAAACATCAACTACTCCACTTGAGGTGCCCCAGCTCTACGGCAAATGATCTAAACACTTCCTCCGAATATGCTTTGAATCCCCCACGGGTTTAACAGGGCTTTTTAAGACATATCATTTTCGGCTTCCGGTACTAGAAGATCCGTCAATGTTCAGATTATTCTCTGAGATCGATTTCTATACAGCAAACACCGGGCTGAAAGACTGTCGTCAAATGTAGAGACTGTTAACAATAGACACACACACCGGGGGCCATATGTCGGTACGGCAGACTCTTGCTTGATATCAGACGCACACGAACAATATTCTGGTACTTCATGCAGACCTATTGGGTTTTTCTGCACCATTTCTTACATCATCACGATGAGTCCACAACTTCGGTGTAAAAAAAACTCACTTGGAACACGTATGCGAAATACAGGTTCACCTCTCAGAAGCACACTCCGAATATGCTTTGAATCCCCCACGGGTTTAACAGGGCTTTTTAAGACATATCATTTTCGGCTTCCGGTACTAGAAGATCCGTCAATGTTCAGATTATTCTCTGAGATCGATTTCTATACAGCAAACACCGGGCTGAAAGACTGTCGTCAAATGTAGAGACTGTTAACAATAGACACACACACACCGGGGGCCATGTCGGTACGGCAGACTCTTGCTTGATATCAGACGCACACGAACAATATTCTGGTACATCATGCAGACCTATTGGGTTTTTCTTCACCATTTCTTACATCATCATGATGAGTCCACAACTTCGGTGTAAAAAAACTCACTTGGAACACGTATGCGAAATACAGGTTCACCTCTCAGAAGCACAAAATTGGATTTCTCTTGCTTTGAATAAGCTATCTTAGATTTTTTGTCTTCTTCTAGACCAGGCTGCAATTTCCATGATGAAAGACCTCCCTTCCTCAACTGATGACAGGTAGCTATCTTCATACCCGACCATGTTGTGCTAATGCAACATTGTTGTGTCTATCATGCATCAGTTAAGAGTACCCTCAAACGGTCAGAGTGGCGGAAGTAGAGAGGTGGCACATCATTGACCAGGAAGAGGGGTATGAAGGAGAGTACCAAATGTTTGGCTACTATCGGAACTGCGCACCTTCTGGGATTGGAACCGCGTGATCCCCACTGGGCCTGGCTGGAGACAATACAATGTGTGGCTGCCTAACGATATCAGTGGCGTTCTTACTGTCAGTTTCTATCTAGGTTGCCTGAATGCACGTCTGGGGGTGGTAGGCTTCCCTCCCCCGTCCACCTTTACTCTTTTCTTCACAATAAGGCTTTAGAATGAATCAAGGTTTGACGACAGTGATGCATGGGTGTTGAAAACTGATGTCATGCTGTCGATGATGATGATGATGATTGATGATGATGATGATGATGATGATGATGATGATGATGATGATGATGATGATGATGATGATGATGATGATGGTAGGCACGGAGACCAAGGGGGTGTCAGTCCACGTTCTGTGGTCTCAAGGGAATCTTGTCTTCTAAGATATTATTGACACACTGTGGACGTCATCTCTTCCATACTTTGGGTGCTGACGCTCCTGACTGAAGGAGATTACACCAGTCTCCGCCCACCCCCCAAAATGTATAGACGGCCGCCATGCTGCACGGGCCACGTTACATGCCAAGAAAAACAGTGGTCAGATGTGGAAAGAGAGTCGAGCCGTCAGTTTCACCCCTAACTATCCTTACACGATATTGCGCAGCCACCAGCCAAGAAAAACGGTGGTCAGATGTGGAAAGAGAGTTTAGCTGCCAGGTGCACGCCTGACAAGCTTTACAGGATATTGCGCAGCCACCAATCTAAACTGTGGATGGATCTAAGCCGCCGTTGTCCAAAACAAAAACGGACCTCAACGATGAGCCGCATTATTGATCACCTGTGATAAGGTGCCTAACAGCATCCACACAGAGAGCGATTTCATCACTCGGACGCCCCTACCAAACTTGGTACACATGAATCAAACAAACCAGCAAATGATAACGTAGTCATTCCTTCCACCGAGGTGCGAATCACGTGCTTAGAGGGTTTACAAGAACTGGCCCTTCACTTCTCCCACGCAGCTTGACGCGTCACTCACTCACGAGCTGGCCCAAAAAGTTGCACAGCGTTTCGAAGCCATACTACCAACTGCCTGATATCCTACTCGTCAAAGATCCTGAAAAAAACGTGATAGAAGCGGATTCTGCATTACGATCGTAACACGTATGAAACATTAGAGTCCAAGCTAAGCCCATTGGCTGTCGATCGACTACGACATTGAGAGCTTGGTGAGATTATTAAATGAAGAGTGTTCACTTGTCGCAAAATGACCGATAAAGGCTGAGCTCTGGTTGTCCTTAGAGAGGAATTCATGTAGACTGTGCTGATTCGGTCATTTTGGTAAACATTTGTTCTGTCGGTGAAAGCGGAAAAACCCTTCTCTATGAAAGTATTTATTTGGGACTGCGGACTAAGCAGTTACAATCCATTCGACACGAAAGTAAGCATCCCATGTCCACAGAATTCCCGAAAGCTGAAAATTCTCACGCGTCCTCTTGAAATTTCCTGGGCACTCATTGACTAGTACACAATATTAAACAAACACTGAAAAGCGGTTCCACAATTTCCGTAACAAGCTTCACTTTCTATCGGATACAGGGGCGGTGGTTGGGCATCAGACCATAGACTACTCGCATGCTTCGTCAGTAGTATAAGAAACTATCTCTTGTTTGCTCAGCTCGGGATATCATACGCCAAACCAGTGGATAAGCAGAGAGTTTCATACCTTTGACAACCCAGAAATGGAAGTTGGAGGGAGTAGAATTTCAGGCACTTATTTACGCGTCTGCCGTGACAAACAGACTTTCTGTGACAGGCTATTGTTTGACGGCGGTGATAGCTAGGACACAGTGAGACAACATACCGCCAAGCTGGGAAGGCAACCTAAGTTGACTCATGTAGCATATATTCGGAAATCCTACCCAGCTGATCTGATATAGGATCAAAAATTTCATGGCAATTAACGTAGCTGTATACGGGGAAATGTTTCGTAGCTCCGAGGTGATCAGCATCAATGCAGACACTGACGCTTTGCCATTGTACAACCAAAAAGTCTTTTTAATCATACTTAAATCCTTAAAAGTTTGAAAAAAGGAAAATATTTGATGAAGGATGCAACTGGTGCTAGTCTACCGCAAGCATTCTGAGATACCCACGCTGCCAAGCATTCAAGCAGTCAACCTGCAAAGAAACTGGAAGCACGAACGCCATTGTCATTAGACAGTCACCATTTCTTGCAATGTCCCCACAGAGACTCAGGGGTTTGTTCACAGGGACCTCATCCCTGAAGGCGGACTGTCCCAAACACACCTAAACTTATCGTGGACCCTTGCACACTCTTCTGCCATGTAACTCCGTTCCCGAAGAAGGCACGGCGCATAAAGCACGCATATAACCTGACCGAGCCACCACGGCTGACGGTGCTGAATGTTCCCAGCGGCCAAAGTTTCTGCTGAATAGCCAGATTCCTGTTTTATAATTACCTATTTACGATGGCATCCAACATCAGCTACGCTTCTGAGATATTGGTGGTAAAAAACAGTACCCGTTTCATGTCACAAGCGGTTCAAAATGCACAGAGTGATTCCTAGCCATTGAGATTCGTGCACTGACTTCATCAGACAATTACGCCACGGATGACACAAGTACCGAGGTAGGTAAAATTCCCCACAACCTCTAGTGCTCATCCTTGAATTGTTAGAGACTGTACATTATTAGGCATGTGTTTACACTTTGAACATGCTAGTCACACACCGAAAGAGGGCATGACGGTGGTCAGTTTGTTCGAGAGAGATATTGCTGCACCCTAGTCTTCAAAGATATGCATAGTGTCGTATATGCACTTCAGATAGGCAAGCTTCTTTATAACAACGATTTGAACACCGGAAATGTGTTGATCCTTCAGCGCTCCCCTCACTTTTCATCAATGATGAGTTTGGATAAGAATGGAGAGAGTAGACATCCTTCTAGTACAACACCAGTTCTTTTAGAGAAGCTCACTTTGCACTCTCACGCCTGGAGGTATGTGAATATAGGAAGCGGATTATATTTACAATCTTCTGTTGAGCAACGGTGGTTAACAGCACTGACCGATCGAGCACACCTTTGAAGGCAAGGAACACCCGGATTTGGGTCGCGTGTACATGTGGCTTTGCTCTGATGACTGACAGAGAGTAAAGATGTGGTCGACGCTGCCTCTACCCTGTCAAAATCCCGCTTGATGCTCACGGGTCAAGCGTTCTCGTGTTGTCGTAAGGCAACGAAGAACCGGTAACCCCAGAAGTAATTGTTAAAAGGGGAGGTGAGTCGACACCTCTGTGGTTGCTGAATTCACTTCGAGCACCCTTTTCGAAATGGGCCCTCACTTGGTAACGGACCCTTGACAAGGCTCTCCTGTGCACCAGCCGAGCAAATCAAGTGGAACAATCTGCGGATATTTCCAGTGTTTTTTTATCTTCCGAGTCACCAGCAGGGCAACGCTTCTGTCCGGGATCCAATACCTGGATTAGGTTGGCTCAATTGTACCTCAGGTAGCGCTCAGCACTGAGGTCACTGTCAACCACATCAGCAAGACAGCGGAAAACACAAGGCAGTCACCCCTGACTGTCCTGCCAGGCATATTTATATTGCCAACAAGCACGATTGACGGTAACAGTGGATAGACCATCACACGAAAATATCCTCTCACGAGAAATACACTCATCTGCAAATCAATTTGAAAACTCTGAGTTTTCAGCAACCTTGTGAGTAGTTTCCTTTATAAAAAAATATCCTCTCACGACGTTCACGGTGAACTCGGGATCTGCTAAAGCACATCACTGTGCATTTCTCCAAAGGGCCATTTGATCTCTGATTGGATAGGAAGCATGTATCCACACGCACGCACACGCACAGGTAATCACGCGTGATAACCCTTGCAAGATAAGTAGTGCACAAACTAGCCAATCGCGTGTGCAGATGTTGACTGATTCACCAGCTAAGTGCTGTTTGTTTCGGCTTTGATTGTACTTGTTCCATCTAAGCAGTAATAACAGTGTGACTGACTGTGACAGGCTTCACACAGCAGATTGCAATCAACGATCACTATACAATTCGAGAACCAAATCAATTAAGCCTCAAAAGTCTATTTTCTGGGCATTGTTCTGTAGCTTCGATTTTATTCAAGATAATCTTGACTGAGAAACACTGAACCCGAACTACTTGAATAACCAAGGCTGACAATCGACCGAAGGATTCACCCGGTTGAACCCGTGAATTCTAGACATGTTATATGGACACCAATGACTTTTGTCAGTCCGACACACAGGCCACTCAGACAAGAAATATGGTCACTCATCCTTCAATCAAAGACTCACCTCACCTGATCAGGTGTTGATTGGTTTCTTGAGTGGCGAATTCTCAGATGAAAGTTGCATTCATTAGGCGAGCCATTCATAGATAACGTGGCTTATAGTTGCATTAATCAGCGTGCAAAATCCATTCATCAACCTCGAAGAGAATGCTTTCAAAGGTAGATGGTTCCAGCGAAGGGAATAACAAAAATTTACAAGTTTCTACGGGAAACCGATTTATAAATTCAACAATGAAACAAGTATGACTAAAAAATTCGGCATTGTAGTAGTGTGTTGCTTTTATATCAAGAGGCTGTGAATCTAGAAATACACTCACTTGCAAATCAATTTGGTTTTCACGGGAGACTCAACTGAATCTCTCGTTTATGATATTCTACAAGTGAAAGTGCTACACACAGGCCACCTCATGCATTTTTCGAAAACAGTGTAATTCGGGTTCAAGTAGATCATAAGGTGACGGAAACTCGGGGACTGCGCCTATCTGATGATCCCCAAGAAAGGCGAAACCGGTCGTGGGCTGTCGAAGAGTTTTCAGCAATCTTGTGTGTAGTTTCCTTTATTAATACGGCTGTTAATCTGTTCGCCGAGCTTACTTATTTGCTTTCAGTAGTGTGGTTGATAGTTTCACCCAGAGGAATGGAAGATTCCTCAACACACATTGTCTGACACAAGTACTTACTGTAGCTATTTGGAAATTCCACAGGATGGTTGCGGAACCCCGGAAGTACGAAGTTATCCAGTCAGTGAGTGGATGCAAAATTCCACCAGGCCAGTGCAAATTTGGCGCCAATATGACGTTTTATAGCATCCGTCGTCATAGTATTGCGTTATTGCACACCTACCCTCCAAATCCATCCAAGTGACTACTGAACAGCTTGGTGCAGCTGCGCACATGTTTATACTTAGGCTCACTTGTGGAAAGATGCGGGGGACCACCTGACAAGTAACCACACCTAGAAACAGCAATAACCACGTTACTGAATCAGCGGGGTTCGAGGTGCTGTGATGTTGAGTCACCGACTTTTCATCGACTTGTCTTTTGCGAAACACTGTGATCGTTCGGTGGGAATCAGGTCTGGCTTTGTCCCACGGGATCTGGTAAAATGTTACTTCTGCCTGATATACAAGCAGCATTCCGAAAAACGAAAAATTCTTCCCAGAGAATTCGGCAACTGGGTGGTTATCAGGAGACCCAGCGCCGAACGTAACGGGACTACATAACAGCCAATGGAATAACCGTTTTACTTTGAGAGACAGATTTCATTGGTTGTTTTTCACTCGCCCTTGACAGGTGAGTTGTATTCTTAGTAGCACTCTTTGGCCGCTTGTACGAAACAGTGATCAACAGAACAGCTGGCTCGCACGTTCGTTGACTTTTTCTGGTTTGGTCAAATGCACCAGGCGATCAGGCGGCTATCCAGACCCGGGTTCACGGAAAATAAGAAGGCGGTAAGGGACAGTGGTCTACAACACTGTTCCGTGTTATGCCACGTGTTATGCATGGCACGTGCTTTCTAGTCGGCAGAAGGTCCTTCCACATCTCCGTTTGTTCGTGACCTAACACACCACACACACACACACACAATTCCAGACTAAGGGACCTCTTCAATTCCGAGTCCTGTGAGGAAGTCATTTAATTCACACTTGCACTCTCACACGGATTTCGCGGTCTTTCTAGAAGATATACGCAAATTTCAAGGCGGCGCATCTGTCAATGCATCTGGAAGCCTAGCTCTTTTCTTCATCTGATTCGGTTTAACTCAAGCGAACCGTTGTCACTCTTATCAGGATAATCACTCATCACTTCAGTCTGATCGATATTGAGAACAATGTATTCATAGTCATGATACGTCGCCTGTCTGATGCGCGACTACACACGCACACACATCGATTTCAGCCCGGCTTTGAAACTGATTGGGTTGTTCACGTGGCTCAAACAACGTTTTTGATCCTTTCAGCTAGCAACATGAAGTTTTTTCGGTTTCTAAGGCAACAAGTGACAAATGTGACAGTTCTTTCCAGTCTTTTCTCAGTATGCACTGTGGTACTCATCGTCGTTTGTCGAAATCTAATACATTCATTTGCTCTTCTTAAATTTTTTAATGATTGCAGGGATTCCGACAATTCGCATGTCATGCATTCTATTCGCTCGGTCCTCATCGGCCACGAGATGAAAGTTTTCTGGTGTTTTAGTCTATTTGTTTACTCTGATCCTTCTAGTCAGCAGCGATATTCTGATAAGCTGCCTGACACTGGTTAGGTCCTTGTGTACCCGTCTGACGTAGTCACCGAAGCCAATTTTATGTACTTTGCACCCTGTGAAGATCTTGAGCCCAACGAGCCCACCGATAAAATTGATCTTTCTTAGAAAAAACAAGTCTTTCCATCGGTTGACCTACGATTTTTCTCTCCGTACTCTCAATTTATGTGTATAAAAGTGACGAATGACGTCCGTTTTGAGGATTCACTGGACACAGTGTGATATTAGTGATAACGGAATGGAGATTTTGTTCAACTCTTGAGCTCTTGGCAACTAGTGTTGTATATATTTTGGATAGTTCTCAGCTCAGTAAGCGAGTGAAAACCGCTGAATGCAAATGACGTCTTTATTTTTGCTCATACTCACATCACTCTTGTTTGCACAGTCATCCTCCTGTCCTGACGTAATTATTCTGGTGAGTCCACACCAAAGGGGAAGCACTGGACTCGAGTTTCGCTCTTATTAGAGCTCATCGGCAGCGCGTATCCAATGGCCATGCCGGGATTTGAACTCCGGACATCGGACATGATCGTGTTGCAACGCACGCTGCACACAGCTGAATTTTCACTTCTGAACAGGCGATCGTCTACAACGCTTGAGCGATGTGATTGGAGTGCCCGACCCACCATCGAGCGACGACCCAGTAACTGTCCTGGTTGTGACGATCGACTGACCTGCCTGTCAAGGCATTCCAGGCAGGTAGCGCCATAGACGGCTGAAACACACTGGACTTTTTGATGTCTGTTGTGAGGTTTCTTATTCCAAGTTATTCCTGAAGAAAGATTTCTATCGTCAAAATACATGCTTCTCAAGTTCAACCTTGGTGATTAACCTTGTTTTCTGATTCTTAAATTTCCAATCGGTTGTCCACTACACATTTGACGTGCAGGACAGCGCAGGATCCACGTATTATCTAAACTATAACAGTGAGTGGTCTCAGGTGGAAACTGAAGGTCAAAGTGAACTGGGTTGCATCGGGTCATTAGGATTCGAGAAATACACTCATTTGCAAATCGATTTGGTTTTCACGAGAGATTCAATGAATCTCTCGTTTATGATATTCTACAAATGAATGTGATGCACACAAGCCGCCTCATGATTCAGTTGGCATGATATTCGAGATATCGCAGTATATTTTCATAAAGGAAACTACTCATAATTTGGGTTCAAGTAGATCATAATGTTGACGGAAACTCGGGGACTGCGCCTACCTGATGAGCCCCAAGAAGGGCGAAACCGGTCATGGGCTGTCGAAGAGTTTTCAGCAGCCTTGTGATATTGAAGGGAGCTTGAAAGTAACCTGGATACGTACTTAAGTAAACTAAAATGTTCGAGTGTGATGCTTCTCGCTCCAAACGTACAAAAATGACGTCACGACCTAGTCCCCATGCCTCTAACAGATAAACTAAAACAGCTCGTCGTTCATGGTAGAATCTTTTGTAAAGTATAAAGAGCATTTCGTTGAGATGTTCAAATATGTTTTGCCAAGTGTTAAAGAGCGTGATCAATAGCGCCAGTATTACAGGTGATCGCTGTACTTCCTCTCAGCACTATGAAGACCTGGTTTGCAGGGCTATTGATGAGCTACCAGTGTAACGGTGATACTACTGATGGGGAGGCATACCAGTAGTATGTTTTGTTCCTGTAAATTCGGTTTGCGTCTCTTGAAAAGGGAGATCTGTTGCGGAATTTGTTGAGTCGCTCTGTAGCATTTGCTTGGATTTGAGCGATGAATGATTGGGGTCAATGAATATCCAGGAAAGTTCAAGACGTCGCGTTCAGGAGAAGATGGATGTCCAGTTTTTGTGAATAAGATGCAAATGAGGGCTTTGCTTCCCTGTCCAATAGTCTGTAACTGGTCAGTTGGCATTTTCTAATAAATGGCTCCGCAGCGAAGGCCTTCTTCCTTTCACCGGTTGCAAATTGTTCGCTGCGACTTGGCCAATGACTGAAGAAGTTACGTCGAAGTTAGAAAATTGAACAAAACAGTAGATGGATGGTCATCCCATGGCGTTTCTGTTGGATTATCTGAGGTCCACGAGACCACTCAGTTGTTTTACATCTGCTGGATAGTAGTTCACAATTCGACTTCCTTATTCATTTTCATTACTTATTTACGAGCACCGTTGGAAGGGTGACCAGTTGGAGTTTTGTAGACAGTGACGCCTTCAGTCCCGTTAGGTTATTGTTCACAGTAGTCGATGTAAGATGCAAACGCAAGTCATTTGATACCTATAAGCTAAGCCAGAATTATTTGTAACGGTTTTAGTGTAGTTGATGAAAGTAGATGCACCATGTATCTAAAGTCCTCCATCCGGCAATCTTCGAAACGCATCCTACTCTGGAAACTTCATCAGAAACGCCTCCTTCATCATGATGATCAGATTCACTGAAGACCTTGGAATCACGTGCTTTGGAAGGGCGCACATTGTGGGTATTAAAAAGTCAGTGGCGGTAATTGAAAATGTCACACTGGAGATTGTTTGTCACGCAGATGTAGTTAACTGCCATGAACTGAGGTTGGGCCTACAAATGTTCCCGATTACCGAGAACAAATTTGCGACCACCGTGGACTAATCGATATTGCCCTTGAAACAATGCCTCTACTCGTAACAGGGTGTGAGAAAAAAACCTGCTCGCCTGGTTTTAGTCACCACACTGCAGCCTCACACAAGATACTCGTAATTCCCTATCACTTCTGTCAATCGCCTCTTTCAGGGCAAATAATTTTGCTGTTCTGGAAAAAGCCTACCGTCCAATCTTGGCATTTGGTCTGTTACTTTGTCTATGCGACAGTGTCAATATAATTGGTCTTGGATTAATAACACATTGTGTTTCATTCACCCTGAAATCTGAGCTCAGTTACAACTGTATTGATCACCTATCCACCATCCGGCGTCAACGCAAGCTGTTGCTAGAGCCGAGTCATTGTGATCGCGAGACAGTCGTTAATTGATTGGCTGAATTGGACGCAGCCAAAATTCTATTGGTCGGTAAGTGGATTCCGACGTTTGGCTTGCCTTGGCTTAGAACCAATAGGCGGGCGGAACAATTGGATAACAGACTTGGATGATCGATCTGTCACCCCACGCAGACAACATCAAGGTCAACACGCACCACGTTTTTGCCAAGTGTGAAGGCGTAGCGGTAGCTAAACCCGCCAGTGGCTTGGGGTTTTCCGTCGTTTCATTGGTGGCAGCAGACAGAGCTAAGGAATGCGTGGGTCGAATAATAGGTGCTACAAGCTATGCGTTCGGTGAGCATCTCGTAGACCTCACCGATCTTACTGCTACATGCCGGCCTGCAGACCGACAAGTTACCAGACTCGTCTTATCGCACGTGAGTCCAGACGTCCGTTTTTTTTTCGCGGTAACGTTATTTTCAATAAACTAACTTTGATCTTTTGTGTTCAAGCATGTTTTTGATCAGAAATGGCTATCTAGTAGCTTGGCAACTCGTTCTCACCTATCTCTAGCTCGATATTCCAGTCATCTAACCTTTCTAGAGTGTAACCTCTTCATGTTCCTTTTCGTGACCAGCGTACCTGGCAGGCGGACGATAGTGTTAAGTACGAAGCATCACTGGCCTTAAAAATATCATAAACGAGAGATTCTCCCTTCAAAACCAAATTGGTATGCAAATGAGTGTAGTTCGCCGACCATTGACATTAGTTTCCTCCTTCCATTTTGGTGTAATTCATCATGCGATAGTCGCTTATCCTACCAGGTTAATTTTATGAGGTGTCTGCATTGACGAAAAAAGATAATCGTTCAGTCGCGACACCCTTTCGATGTCTAGCTACCATGCTCCCTGAAGCATGAGGGCTTAGTCAGGACAACTCAACAAGCTTCAATGGAAGCAATCACGCTTATCGAGCGAGCGATAAGTTCACGTTCAAGTAAGATTCATAATTCCTGATGAGAATTAAAGCGGTTCTGTGTGAGTTACACTAACTAGAGGTGAACTTGATCGGAGAACATTGAATAGTTTGCCAAATTTGCAATCCCGGAAGAGGAGAAGCAAAAGTAATATTTTCGCCGTTGGGACCTTGGAGGAGATAGTCACGTTATGAGGCATAAAAATCAAGATGGCTTCGTCACCCTGGTTGCCTAACGAATTCGAACTTGGTGATTTATAAGCGGTTAACGTCACCTCATTAATCGTATGCTAAATAGAAGAAGAGACTGGACCTTACCGTGGTGTGACGGTTTGCGCATCTCAGCGACCAATTGAGCTATGCTGGAGAGTGTCCCCGCGACACTCACAGAGTCTCTCATACCAGGTTGGTCAATGGTTAGAGGTCTGACAAACAGTCTCCTGGCCTTCCAGGTTTGGGGTTGAAACATGTGGTGACTTGTTCCGTCGAAATGGTAATGCATTTGCATTTCCCGCTGCCTTGCGGTTAGGTTTTGGAGCCAAAGACTTCGGTTGAGTACCCTAATCGTCCTCCTGTCTAAGCGTGGGCGTCCTGGAGGTATCCCAGCCCTCGTACAGTACGACAGTGAGGCATCGGTCTTGAACACTGATGCCATGCTGTCGATGACGATGATGATGAAACAGAAATGTGGAAAATTTGGGGTGTAATCAACCTTGGATTCCATTTTCATGATCAAAATGTAAACCACCATCGCGGAGCACTGCTTCTTGCCGTTAAACAGCTCACACATTCTTAGCTCTCTTTTGGTTTTCGAGGGAATTTGAGTTTTCTCCTCTCGGGGATGAGCCGCAGTTGATCACTTTCTAACTGCTGTTCGGCAGATGGACTTTGCTTCAGGAGCCTCTATGACACTATGCATGATTTCATTTCACGTGGATACGTTTATTCGCTTCGTTGTCGTATCAGGTTATTCGGCTTCAGAACTACTTCACCCGTATTTCTTCCAACCTAATGTCTCAAGTCGATGTGTGTACAGCAATCAGAACGACTTCTGCAGGAAGCCGATTGATTACCAAGATTTTTCGACCGTAGGGCACCTTAACATTTCATCTGAATCTTAAAGAGCTTTTTTCCCACAATTTGCACAATTCGCCCCCCTTTGTCGTATAGAATTACCTGAGGTTATTGGTTGTTGATCAGGTGACTGTTGATCTGTTCGCCGAGCTTAGCAACACATTACCAATTACCTGAGGTGTTTCCAGTCATTGACGTGGTTTATTATAACTGCCACTCATCGTCAGGGTCTCGCGGCTGCCTCATAGTAGAATCCAGGCTGAAAGTAACGGACGTCCATCCACCAGATGTGTTTTTCTGTCTTTTAAAATTCGCATCATTCAAACGTTGTTCTTACTCTTGAAAGTCTCGGACACCGAATTTCGTGATGGAGTAGTAGTTGAGCCAATGGTATGGTCCTTTCACATCCATGATACAACAGTTTATCAGGTGAAGCTGCACATGGTACCGTGACCACATGAGTGGGTCCTTGTAATGAAAGTAAAGACTGGGAATACCTCATTAGTAGTAAATTCAGTTGGCAATCAATAGGTAAAAGTTTAGAGGACAAATCTACTGACCGGGAGATCTGTGGTTCGAATTTCGCCTGTTTAGGCCTCGGCAACCTGTCACTATCCTGGCCCCCGTGCTTCTTTCGGCAGTTAGGCACCGAAATGGTGCTACAGCTGAACGATATATGGTAAATGTGAGCCTTTTTACTTTGATTTTCATTAGTTTTCTGTGGATGTCTCACCATGTAATCAGAGATCAATTTTTTGGGTTGCCGTTTTGGCTCTTGCTGAGAAGACTCGCTGCTTGAAGATACATTGTGAAGTTTTTGACGATTTGAGCTACATATATCCACATTCCCAGTCCATAGTGTGTTTGGATATACCTACAGTCCGATTTGCATTTTGAATCCTTGCACGTATGGATCTTCCGAAAACTGCGAGTGTTTTTCGCAGTCGCCTCACCTTTTACATGACTAGGCAAAATGTACAATATGGCGATTAGCATTTGGCACGCATCTGTGCCGAATCTAGGAACGCTACCATCAATTGTAGCCAATTACTCGTGCAGTTCAGCAGAGGAATTGGTCAAGATCATTTGGTGGTCGAGCTAAGCTCGTTTCTGAGAGGATTAATGAGTATCATTTCCGTGTTTGAAGCTACAAGTGGCTGGACTTTGTGTTCGTCTTCCTATGATGTGAGGTGAACGAAAGTTGTGGCCTAATGAAAGGAGGGGAAAATGCACAGTAAACTGGCTTGGAAAATGGTAAAAGCATACGATGGATCCGTGAAGGTAACCATGTTGGGAGTGCTTATTTTTGACGTTGGAAAGTCAAGGCGAAGCCGGATGAACAGGCCAATCAAAATACATGACCAGGCGTTGTTCACCTCCCCCGTCGGAACATGCAACCTATCTTCACGTAGGCATCAGTAATCGGGACACTTGTGTACATTGCTTCGTCGAATAGTGTAGGTAGAACCCCCAACACGATATGGAATACGGATAGTCATGTAGTGTGGCAGTCATCCTGGTTGCTGGACTCATCTCATCTAAACCCTCTCATCTCACCTCATCTACCTCACGTGGTTATCGTTGAAAGTCACCTATCAAAATGGTTCGGCGGGTCGCGGGATGTGGAGCCCCCGCTGGATGTCACTCCATAGACGGAAGATACCCTCTCATCTCACCTCATCTACCTCACGTGCTTATCGTTGAAAGTCACCCATCAAAGTGGTTCGGCGAGTCGCGGGATTTGGAGCCCCAGCTGGATGTCACTCCATAGACGGAAGATATAAGCGTCAATGATGCCCATCTCATGTTATAGGGGCCAATTCAGTTTGACTGTGTAAACTCCCACTAGCTGTAGAAGTCGCCTTTAAAACCTGAGAAGTTTAACAACTCTCCATATCAAACATTAATCAGTTAATCAATAGCTTCACTTCAGAATAATGGATTAAGCAATAAGCTCTACTTTCTATTTATGGGATGACTGGTACTCATAAGGTTCTGTTGATCATCCTTGCCGGATAGCGAATTTGAAGTGCCAACTGATAGAAATCAAATCGTTGTCTGCGTCAGCATAACCCGGCTATGGCACCTTTCGAGTGCTGAGATTCTGTGAGTGTCGAAGGTAGCACCAGAACCAATAAAATGCTACGGCGATTCAACCCAGAGAGAAACCGTCGTAAAGCCAGGATGGGGGCAGAACCGCGAAAATCCGGGGCACTAGTGTGAACCCTAATCACTGCGTTAAGTTCGCAAAGCAAGTCGACAGAAGCTAACCAAATTCTTTCGTTAGCTACGTTACGACCTTCAGGTAACTTGAACAAGGCCTGGATGATGCAAATGATGCGAGTAAAACTCGCTCGTCTAGCCTTAATTGGATTTTCTCGTGCCGTCGAGTCGATCAACCAGGTTAGGGCTCAGTCAGGCCATCGATGAGTTAAACGTTTCGATCAGCTGATCGGCAAACCAGTCTCGCCGCGCGCGCGCATAGGCCGTTGCGTGCGTGCGCGTTGAAGGGCGTGCCGTCGATCGAATGCTGCTAGCCAACGGCAGAACTGACTGTCCATGTGTCTATCGTGCTTGAATGGCGCAGTCGACCAATCAGACTTATAGTTCTGTTTGCGGTCGTGGCCAATAGATTCAGCGTGCATTCCGACTGGCGCGACTATCGCATCTCTGTGGGTTGACAGCGCGTGCATGTTCTTGTAAAAAACAAATCGTGAGCTTTCTAGTTCATGCAGATATAGAAAGCGCCTAGGTTACAAATTACCGACTGTTTGCCAAAACTTTCCAAAACATCCAAGTTATTGGTCGTCCCCTATTCACTGCTTCCGCGGTAGAGAACCTCGGTCACCAAACTCAGACTAAGTTTCGTGTAGTACTGCATCAACAAACGCCTTACTGACTGAAGATTCTGGGCTGGCGCTTCATTCCCTTCTAGGTTTACGAGCAGATAGACGGTTTGTTGACTTGGTTATCCGGCTAGGCTTCACTCAACAGACACACACATACGTACTTTTGATCTAACGGTACTTTGGTAGCCCGCTTTTCATGTGTCTGCGGAATGAATATACTCTTTCGCCTGTGCGTGGTTCCGGGATTCATAAAATATTTCTCCAAATCACCCATTCGAATAGTGTTTCTCCTTTCTTGGCGCAATTACTCTGGTTAATTTACATCAAAAAGCACTTGATTCAAGCTCTTCCCTTATTAGACCTTATCAGTCTTGCCTACGGATTCGCGGTCTGGAAAGGAGACGTGATAAGTAAACGTTTTATCACTGCAGTGCACACTGGACACCCCTGAACTATCACATCTGTACAAACGAACATTTTCACATATGACAAGCTTGCTGGTTGTCCGCGGATACCCCATTGACTGCCCTGAGTGTGCCAATCGATCAACCCACCTATCAGTAGCTTCCAGTTAAGTAGTGTGACAATCGCATGTTAACCGTCCGACGATTTCGAATAGTGGTTTAGTTATTCCATAAACCTGTTCGCTTGTCCGGAACTGGTAGTGCACCGTAGCCACGTTGGGTTAACTTGCCTCGCCAACCCGACGCAAACCCGTAATACAGGTGGAGTTAGAGTAGTGATACCAAACGGCGCCTTCGTCAAAATCGAGAACATAAGGAATGCTATTATTTATAGATTACATTTGAATATAAAACCCAGTAACAAGGAGGAGAGCCGAATATTGATCCTGTTCTTACGTTCTGTGCTGAACTTGTTGTGTTCAGAGAGGTCATGCTGAATGAATTCCAAAATCCAAAGACCGAAGCCGTAGAAAAATAATACTCATCTGAAACCTTAGTTGTTTATACGTTTCAGGACTGTGAGAAGCCTCCACGAAACTTACTACTGCTACTACTACTGAAAGGAAGAAGGCCTCTGCTGCGGAGTCATTTATTAGAAAATGCCAACTGAACAGTTACAGACTATTGGACTGGGAAGCAAAACTCTCATATGCATCTTGTTTACAAAAACTGAGCATTTATCTCCTCTTTAACGCTTCTTCCTGAACTTTCCTGGATATTCATTGACTATTGCTCAAATCCAAGCAAATGCTACAAAGGGACTTCACAAATTTCGCAATAGATCTCACCTTACGAGAGAACATACTACTTGCATGCTTTCCCATCAGTAGTATCGCCGTTACACTACTACTACAAATTCACAGTAGATGTCTTCATGGAAGAAATCGTTATGGCGAGCTACAATTAGCTCAAGGTCGTACTTTCTACGTATGAATAACCCTGTAAATCTGTCGCAAGAACTAATAAGAACTAACCTTCATTCTTTGAACGAAACAGCAGTGTAGGGGTAACTATAGCAGTTTTTGGACCCGAAAAAGCTAAATTCTGTGAACAGAATCAACACCCTGTGTATTAGGCGGTTGTACAGACATCAAGTGCCTCAAATTTAGAGTTGTGTGGATTCAGTGACAACATTAACCGTTATTGGATTCTTTCCTCTTGGCATGCCAGCATACTTGATTAATTGCAGTGTATATACTGAGCAAGCCAGTATTCAAAATATCGATCGCGGAATATACCACTAACAATCTAAAAAGACGTTGCGGAGCGTTCCGCTTATCTTTGAAGTCAAGTGTTCTCTCGCTATATTGTGATCGATTAGGTCAATACCCGAAGCTCTGAGGTTCGGGTTGCATTTACTGATCTGGGACCGCCAAGTCGACAAAGCGACATATTCATGAATCTAAAGTGACTTGCGTATCAGGCTACTATACGATTGTGAGACATGGCATCAACCGCCGTTGAACTAAGACTTCTTCAGGTTTTCGACAACAGTAGTCTTAAAACCGTGGTCCGTGTAGGCGTCCGCAACGAGGCAGTTGGCAAACGAGTGCTCGATTATGCAACAGGGATTTCAGTCGAAGAATGTATGCAGCACTACAAACTGCGGTGGTTTATCCATGTAATACGCATGTAGAACGATCGTTTGCCGAAAATGGTGCTGTTTTTCCTGCCTGATTCGGATTGTGTTGTATCGTGGGTGGCCGTCTATTGGTTATGCCTGCACTGAGCCAGCCAGACTATGTGATAGGGAGAAGATAGAGAACTGGGGACACGACTCTATTGCCGGGACAAAACATACAGAGCGTCTGCGTAAACATATAGGATGAATAAATGGCCAAATATGGTCGTTCACGTGTTTGTTCCGTACAGCCAATGGCGGTGTTCCGGTCGTGAACAATCTCAGGCCGACTACGCTGATCGTATGTTGATAGTCCGGTCGTGAACGATCTCAGGCCCACTACACTGATGGTACGTTGCTAAGCCATGTTTGGTGAGTTCCGCCAACGCACCTGCTTTCTGGACGTGTCGTACCGATGGTGACCTTGGGGATGCGTCACTCTCTGCACATGTACTTTTCCATGTCTGGGTGCGTCCTGAAGATTGGTACATGGAAGGTGTTGGTCACCCTTTGACATGGGGCAGAGAGAAAGAGGTATGAAAGCGATCACGAAGTCTAAGTGCTGTCGGTGCCAGTTGCCCTCCAGGATTTGATCTGTGTGATTCTTTTTGCTCATAATTGAGGACGTCTTTGTTCGGAAAGGGATAACGGTGTTTCTTGTTTGGGGTGCCCCTTGTTGGAGGAGTTTACTCAGCAATACAAAATAACGGACGCACAGCAGATTTTTAGGTTTAAATTTGGTGAATCTCAATGGCTGAACCAGGCTACAGTAGCCGTGTCTTTTGGCCTTACCCTTTCCCATATTTGATGAGAGATACTGTTCACCTTTGAATCCGTCTTACCAAGCTCCAATTGAGCCTTCATCTTGCAAATATCATTCTTTGATTCACGTTGTTTGCGCAATTTGGGTATGCCTACCATGTTCTGCAGTGCTGTTTGATGAAAGTCAGGTTAGCATGAGTTAGCAGGATCCACGCCATGTTTGCACAGAACGATGAATCACTTTTATTTCTCTGTATGTATCCCCACGACAGCGACGTTGCATTCACGATGAACTAAATCCAAACTGCTTGTTTATGTATCATTAATGGGTCACAACCAATCGTCCTTTTGTTTTGGTAAAAGTTACTGTTGAAGAGGAGGATCACCATGAACGAACCCATACGTTGGAATTGCGTCCTGGTGAACCACATGTCTCGTTTTTATATAGCTCAGTGTAGGGTATCATACCGCACGCACGGTCAAGCATATTGATTTATTGTCTTGTTTGTTGGTCACATGTTAGATATTCATGACGGCCTACCGTTTGTCTGATACACTTTGAGTACGCAGCTTATGTTGGTTTCCCTGTTCTGGTCGCTCGCCGTTCTAGCAACCGGTTGCCTAGCTCCTTAACGGATATGTTAGCCGACTATCTTCACCAATGACTTGCTTTATCTCGCGAACCTCTTCTGGATGGCTTCTAGTAGCTATCTGCAGCAAGATCAGCACAATGTCAGCCAGTGTTTATTCTGGTGATGGAGCCCGTGGATAATATGTGGTGTTTGTTGGCCAAACATCGTCATTCTGCCCCTGTGGAATGGGTCTGCCACATGATTAGCGTTCAGTTGCCATCCTTTTTTCAACGCCATAATAGTGGAGTGACATTCTTGTGGAAGCTTAGCCGGGATTGAATACAACCTACATTCTTATTCGTAACACTACTCACAAGGTTGCTGAAAGTTCTTCGACAGCCCACGATCGGTTTTGCCCTTCTTGGGGCTCATCAGGTAGGCGCAGTTCTCGAGTTTCCGTCAACCAAATTGCACGAAATTAGCGAATATACACTCATTTATAAACTGATTTGGTTTCTCGAGAGTCTCACCTGGAACCCTTATGAGTAGT
>NW_008751867.1:843519-845200 GCF_000715545.1 Opisthorchis viverrini
CGGTCGTGGGCTGCCGAAGAATTTTCAGAAACCTTATGAGTAGTGCATCATGAATATATATGAATCTCGATATCTCGAATATCGTAGCGACTGAAACATGAGGCGACCTGGTGAAGCACATTTAGTTGCTGGGACGCATTACAAACGAGAGATTCAGCTGTGTTCCAGGTACATCTCTCGTGGAACCAAATTTGTTTGCCAATGGGTGTATTTCACCAAACTACTATACTGTGGGTTTTCTGCGTACTACTTCTGAAGATTTTTCTTTAGTTGAATCAGGAGGTCTCTTCGCTGCTGAGCGTGCTGCTGTTGATGATGCGTTCCTTGCTGAATTAATCCAGTTAGTGTAACCAGGTTGACTTCGCTCACTTAGTGAGTGTAAATCGTACAAGAACCGATCAAAATACTGATTACAACATCTAAAGCAACATGAACGATTGCTACCCACATTTTTATCGATTGTGGACCGTTGTTATGACGGTCATTGGTCAATGGCTATATTTTTTTTTCAAATTCGCCACCGATAAGTACCATCAACAAGCCCAGTTCTCTGGTCCCACGGTTCGATTGTAAAAACGGAGTTGATCTCAACCAGGGGGGAGGCATGCGAATTACAGAACCAGGGACATTGCTTCTCCTCTTAGTAACTTCTAACGCATCACTGAAAATCCAATGCCTTTGCCAGGGATGGGAAACTGTTTGAACTAAGATATCGCATTCGCTCAAGTCATTTTTCATCTTTCCTGATACTCTGTCCTGACAACGGACAGGTGGTTCTCATCGAACTGTCTGGTAGCGTGTGCACAACCCGAGGTATGCACACACGAACGAAGACCGTTGCGCATCTTTCAGTGTGTCTATGCATGCTTTGTGTGTGTGTGCGCGCGTGCGCATATAAAAACTGGATTTGACCCAGGTTGTACTCGATTCATCTAGCCAGAACTTACCAGATTATTATTTTCTCACCACTAAATAGAGTCGTCGTCACAGCGATGACTCTACTGTTTACTGGGTCCCCCTTGAAGATGGTGAAAGGTTGGGGAAAATCACTCGACCGTACACAAGTCAGATTTTGACGCACGTACCACATGACTCTACTGTGTTTGCATGTCTGATAATGACCACATGGGTACGACACCTTATGATTCGGTGACCTTGGACCTTCTGTTATCAGCTTCTGGTGTCAAATTGCTTCTCGCTGGTTAACTGATACTATGTTTCTCACTTCGGTTGACTGATACGGCTGTTATGAACAAAACAGCACAAGAGTTCAATAGGCTGGAGACCTCATGTATGCGGGCATCTTACTTAAAACTGTCACTCAGTGGTGTGATTATAGTTTGCACCGACGGAACCTATTATCTGAATTCACATGCCGCTTTCAGTTTTTTGAACTCATTTCTTCAATTGATCAATAAATTACTCATTCAAAGCTCTTACGAACAGGACTATTTAAAAGTTTGCGGAAGAAGCCTGTTGACTTTTGCCAGCACAGCGGACAGATATACAGCTTTTGCATCTAGAATAAATTATCGATTGGTTCGCGTCGCTTGAGTTCCAGCAATTCCCACTCACATTGTTCGCAAGCACATAGGCTGGTTCCAACTTCAAGCCGAACATAAAGTGGACGGAAACTCGGGGACTGCGCCTACCTGATGAGCCCCAAGAAGGGCGAAACCAG
>NW_008751867.1:846512-848744 GCF_000715545.1 Opisthorchis viverrini
AAGAGCCGTTAATTAACACTCAACACTGATCTAGTGTGAAGAGGACTTACTGATTGGTTTCTGTCTTGTCTTATAACCTGGCCAATTCGGTGACCTGTTCACTTGGCCTGATGAAGCTTTTGTGTTAAAAGCGAAACTTTGCCCAAAACTACCGATTAGTTTCCTTTATGAAAAATTACCTTAATACAGTTATTCAACTGAATGTGCTGTAACCTCATTCGTCATGAAAATATACCTGTATATCTCGGATACGGTGCGAGCTGAAACAAGGCGGTCCTTGTGTAGCACATTCGTTTGAAAAATGTCATAAACAAGATAAACAAGAGGTTCAGCTGAACCCTCCGTCACGACTAGATCAATGTGTAACTAAAAGTAGTTCAACAAGATTATGTAAACTTTTTTCCCATCCACCGTAAGGTTCTACCTGAAATTTTACAGACGGACAAAACCGAGAAGTTGTAAGGTTGCTTTCACTTTTCCCTGGTAGATATCTTCTTCTTATTTCGGAGAGGCAGTTTCTTGTGTGAACTAACCTCATCTGGATGCGTGGGTCTTTACTCAGCCATCTTCCAAACTATGCACTACACCTTTCGATGTCTAGCAACATATGCGTCTGACATCTTTTATTTGCTACGTCCTGTTTCCATCAGATCTCCTAGCTTGTTCTTTTCGGCAAATGTGAGGGCTAATCACACTACTGTTCAGTCGTTCGTAACCGAACGGTTTAGTCACCAGCTGGGACGTTAAGGGTCAGAAAATCCCCAGAGTTTCGTGAGATGCGCATTACTGGTTATTTATAGCAAGAATGAAACAGCGGTGCAGTGCTCCTCGGCTTTTCAGCACAGACTGCTTTGAATTACAGGATGATATCTCTACTGAAATATAACTAGTTCCTTGGAGAGATGACCAGTAAAGTCACCTTAGTCTCATTTCACAGATTCAACAAATGACGACCCACGCTCACCAACGAGCTCTCTTATCTTGTTTTGGAGCATTGGAACACAGTTCTTTCAGGTGTCTCCAAAGAAACCCTCGATGACGCTTATAGTCATTTCTGTCCACAGGCCTGTACAGTATTCTCCGTTCGATTACTGGAGGGTCTCGCCAGCACTTGGGGGGGGGTTGGGGGTGGTTCACGTCGCAAAAGTACGGAGTGGTGAAAATGTTCCTTTAAAAGTGTGATGGAGATTTCTTGTAGAGCGGGATCGATTCGGATGGAGATCCTCTGTAGTAATCAGCCAGTTATGCACTGCAAAAAAGCGAAACTTTGCCCAAATAAAAACTACCGATTGTTTACCAAGCTCTTCTGAAACCTTGTGAGTAGTTTCCTTTATGAAAAATTACCTTAATACAGTTATTCAGCTGAATGTGCTGTAACCTCATTCGTCATGAAAATATACCTGTATATCTCGGATACGGTGCGAGCTGAAACAAGGCGGTCCTTGTGTAGCACATTCGTTTGAAAAATGTCATAAACAAGATAAACAAGAGGTTCAGCTGAAGCCTCTGTCACGACTAGACCAATGTGTAACTAAAAGTAGTTCAACAAGATTATGTAAACTTTTTTCCCATCCACCGTAAGGTTCTACCTGAAATTTTACAGACGGACAAAACCGAGAAGTTGTAAGGTTGCTTTCACTTTTCCCTGGTAGATATCTTCTTCTTATTTCGGAGAGGCAGTTTCTTGTGTGAACTAACCTCATCTGGATGCGTGGGTCTTTACTCAGCCATCTTCCAAACTATGCACTACACCTTTCGATGTCTAGCAACATATGCGTCTGACATCTTTTATTTGCTACGTCCTGTTTCCATCAGATCTCCTAGCTTGTTCTTTTCGGCAAATGTGAGGGCTAATCACACTACTGTTCAGTCGTTCGTAACCGAACGGTTTAGTCACCAGCTGGGACGTTAAGGGTCAGAAAATCCCCAGAGTTTCGTGAGATGCGCATTACTGGTTATTTATAGCAAGAATGAAACAGCGGTGCAGTGCTCCTCGGCTTTTCAGCACAGACTGCTTTGAATTACAGGATGATATCTCTACTGAAATATAACTAGTTCCTTGGAGAGATGACCAGTAAAGTCACCTTAGTCTCATTTCACAGATTCAACAAATGACGACCCACGCTCACCAACGAGCTCTCTTATCTTGTTTTGGAGCATTGGAACACAGTTCTTTCAGGTGTCTCCAAAGAAACCCTCGATGACGCGTATAGTCATTTCTGATGCCTGTAC
>NW_008751867.1:848753-873653 GCF_000715545.1 Opisthorchis viverrini
GGTTGGGTAGAGGGGGTGCGCCGCGAGGGGGGGGGGGGGGGGTTGGGGGTGGTTCACGTCGCAAAAGTACGGAGTGGTGAAAATGTTCCTTTAAAAGTGTGATGGAGATTTCTTGTAGAGCGGGATCGATTCGGATGGAGATCCTCTGTAGTAATCAGCCAGTTATGCACTGCAAATGACCGCTTGCAAGCGGGGAATGAATTTACGGTGCTCTTTAGCCTTCTAGCAGATCAAATATAGTGTTTCAACAGCGTTACTTTCGAAATATAAGTAATCTATCCAGCTATACGGCTGTTTTCAGTCTCTTTGGCATAGGTTTTTCGCGACCAACTGCTTATTCACTATCCACCCGACTTCACATCATCATCTTTATTAACTGTAAGAACCGCGTTCTTGTCGTGCAGTGGTTGTAGCTGCCACAGTTTCGTTCACCGATGATCTGGGGGGTAGGTAGCTGCTCATTGCAGGCGGGAGCTGATAAATTGGTTCATAAATCCAACAGTGTCAGTGGGCTGTCAAGTGAGGGGGTTGGAAAAGGAGCTATGCATTGAAGGCAATAGCTTGGATGCACGAACGCCATTGAGGGCGCGACTGGGCCATCTCTGACAATGTCTCTAACCGTTGATATGGCTCGTCTCGGGGCCCCATCCAGGAAGACTGCAGTGACCAGCGCAGCTGAGTTTGCTAGTAATGGCTTTTATGCTTCGCTGTCAAGTCATTGTTTGACCTCCCCTGGCCCGTTTTCAACCTCCACGTGGTTGTGCGCAAAGAACCCTACAAGTAAGTCGGTCGACTGGCATACGGAGCACGTTGCCAAGCCAGCGCAAACTGTAGAGAGTGATCACTTCATCTACCTTGGGCGGGTTGTTTCTTCCGAAAACTATTCGACGAACTTAGCATTGCTAATCCGAATTCACACTCTCAACAGATTCTGTTTGATCTGTTCTGCCTTGTTAAATGGAACACGTATTTCATCGCTTAAGTCCGAATCAGTCTATCTCGACACTCTCTGGTTCTCTCTTCCACCCTTCACGTGGTTGTGAGAAAAGAGCCCTTCTAGGAGGGCGGTCGACTGGCATACGGAGCACATTGCCAAGCCAGCGCAAACTGTAGAGAGTGATCACTTCATCTACCTTGGGCGGGTTGTTTCTTCCGAAAACTATTCGACGAACTTAGCATTGCTAATCCGAATTCACACTCTCAACAGATTCTGTTTGATCTGTTCTGCCTTGTTAAATGGAACACGTATTTCATCGCTTAAGTCCGAATCAGTCTATGCTCGACACTCGATGGATTATTTTCCGCTGATTCATCATCGTTTAACAATCTGAGTCCCAATCATCTTGTCCATTACTTGTGCACTAACCCCTCAAGACTCGTCGCTCCTCAGCAGGATCGACACCAGGTCGTTGCTGATAGGGAGCGCTGTTGTGGGCCCTTTTCGGAGTGACATTCCTAGAGCGTGATTGCTGTACAATGCAGTCATGCGCGGAAGATGAGACAATGACAGATTGTTCCGGACAGGACCAATCGAAAAATCAGGGATAGACTTGAACCAACTGGCATTCTGACCTCTTGACCATCTTGGAATGTTACTATATTACTATCGAAAGGAGAACACACAAACTCCAGGAGGAGCCTATTCACAAGAACAAATCTTCAGGTGGTTGAGAGTGTGGTGTGCTGCACATTTGTGTCGGTTTGTCTCATGTGTGGATCAGCACCCAAATGGGGTTCCCTCGACGTCAAAAATCCAACACCAGCTTCTCGATAAGCGACCTCTAAACATGCACCACCCCTACCGGAGAAAATGATTTTAGCGAGCGAAAAAACTTACAATAATGAGTCGATAACCACTCAGAAATTGAGGGGTAATGTCCAAAATCTAACATCCCTCCTTAATGCCATGCGCTTCCCGAGACTGGTGCGAACTATTCATATGTTTTGGTTGTGACTAGTTGGAAGATTAACCTCTCAGCCGCTTACAACTGCCAGGTGAAACCGCGTTGGACCAACAGAGTCCCCAGATAGCTCAAGTTTTCGGGAAGGAGCTTACTCACACAAAGGTTCGTGTTTCGAAACAAAACTCTCGCATCTCGTCTGCTCCTGTCTCGGCCTGAGGAACCAGCCATCGTTCTTCAATCGATGGAGCTGGCAGCTATGCACCGAAAAGGTGTTATACTTGAAGGGGTCGGAAAAAGATGCCACTGTTAGGAGATTGTCAGCGCACTTTTGCATGTTCATCTGAGGGACACGCAAACTTTCTACGACCGTTTTGCTACCGATTTGCGACTCCGTCGGGATCACATGTTCAGCAATTATATCTTGGTTTTGAATACGGAAGGTCGCACGGCGTCTAGGTCGTATGGTGGATTGGATCGTTTTCGTGAAAAGATGAGTTCATCACTCTTGGTCCGTTATGTGTGCATTTCGACCAGGGTGTTTGACCACCACTTGGGCGGGTATCATATTTACAACGATTGCGGGGTTTTGTATTCCTAACCTATTATCCGTTTGACAAGAATGCGTAAGTGAGTGCGATCCGGTTAGTTTTTATTTGAGTTGAGCGAAATTACGTTTTTTGTCTGATATCCATAGACAGAGTTTGTAAGGAAGGAGTTCATCCATCACGGATGTGTTGACGGCCTTCGCACATTGCCTGAAGTATTGGAAAGTGTATTTGTTGCCAAGCTTCGACAATTCGCATATAGATTGTGCAAAAATTCACCAACGTTCGTATGCAGGTCGGTACAAATTGGGATATCTAGATGCAATTCGAATGAATCTTTCGTTTGTGCTGCGAGTACGAGAGCGTGCAAGTGCGAAAATACAACGGTCTCAAGCTACTTATTGGAGGGGCACTGTCTGAACTTGGTCCAATGCTGACGCACGCGGTCTGGCTTTGGTACGAGGCTGTGACGCGCTGCATATTGCGGGGGCATTTTCTGACCTTGATCAACGCTGACTCGCGCTGTCTGAGTTTTGTACAGGGCTGTGACGCGCTGCATGCTGAAGCGGTGTTGTCTGTCTGGTCAAGATCTGGCGGAGCTGAGAGTCTCGGCAGATTTCGGGCATTCAGGANACGCTGACTCGCGCTGTCTGGTTTTGTACAAGACTGTGATGCTCTGCATAATGAGGGGCGTTGTTTATGTGGTCAGTATTTAGCGGGGCTGAGGTCTCAGTAGATTTCGGATATTCAGTGGTTGCTTCCAGGAATCTGACCTTCCTGATACACTCAGTGATCGATGGCATGAAGTGGACCGGTATGCAACTGAAGCTTTAGTACACCCAAACGACCGCGCTTCAAGTGAGCATGCTGTCCAAAATGACGGAACGTAGGCAACCTTCATTGCGTAGGTGAAATTGAGTAAGTACGTACTGATTATCGGTTCAAATCCATATGAAAATATTCAGCTAACTTCTTTGTACGCATCACTGACTTCCCGTCCCGCATACATCCTTTGCGAGTAAATTAGTGACGCTCCACTTGGTCGATCAAACAGGACACGATTTGTGTCCGCGAGTGTATGTGAACTTACCACTCCAGTTCAGACAACATCAAGGCACCTAAATGCCCCTAGAAATATAATTTGGAACAAAAAACTCGAAACTGTCAACTCCATCTCTCGAACTTTTTGAGAAATATTTAACAATGTCGGTTGTCCGCTTGGAATAATGGTCTAAACTCCTGTTAGAAATACCCTTCCTGGAATTTACCACTTCCTATTGATCTCTTGGGTTTTCATTTAATGAGCAGGATTCTGGAGGACCAGCTCACAGCTTGCACCCTGAACCAAGCCTTGAAGCAAGTTTTGGTTGAAATCCGTTTCAGAAGAAAATGGTTCGTTGGGCGTGCAACCAAGGCGGCGTGATACGACAACCGATGATTGACTGAATAGTCATCATTGTTCACGGCTGACTAGACGAGTACCACGCAATGTGCTTTGACGTCAATCCGGTTTACACCGGGTGAGGAGCGCTCAGTTCGCTGAGCCGTTTTCGAAAACACTCCTTGAAATTACTTTCTGCGTTAGTTGTGCAGTGTACGCAAAGTTGTTTCCTTAGCCATTGAGATCTGCAGGCGCAAGGGCGCACCGAACAGAAGTGCTAATATTTTTGGTACGGCAGAACATGGCAGCTTTTTATTGATCTTCTGAACTAATGGTCGTACTGAAGACAAGCCTGTGCTGGGCTTCTCCCCTTTATTCGTATCGGCAATATGCTACTAACACCAGTGAGTAGTTCAAAATGAATGATAAAGTGGGTAAGACCGGGTCGCTGTCTGCAGAGTCCAGCAGTGTTCCCCTCTACAGAATCTCAACAAGCGTTCCACTGTCCTTCTGGCCAGTCCGAGGGATATAGACGAATGAGTCACGTGACATACTGGTTATCAGTCTGCACATCACATGGTTCCCCCTGATTCTGTGTCACTGGTGAATTTGCTTTGTGAGTTTCATTTCCACCCTTGTTTAACAACCTGTTGTGATTAAATATTGGGCCGAATTTCAAACCCGGAAATTTCTTTCGCTTATCAGGCCATCCATGTGGGTCGAACGTAAGTTGTGCCGTCTCCGCATGGGTATTTAGAGTCCAGCTGAGTTACCTTTCGAAGGAGCTATCTTGTTAGGGATGACGACCTGGCTTTTAACTGATTTTCATGTCGGTACCACGTGACCAGCACACATAGTAGCCCATAAATATAGGTCACATTATTAGTACTTAAGGTGAGTGGTATTCAAACATTTAAATTTCGAATATTTCCTGACAGTGTCACTTTGTTTACAGAGTCCTTTCCAAATTTCAGTGAAGGCTCAAGCACATATTAAACACACCTTTGGCCATGAGGTATTCACACCAGGGGCTTCGTAGATCAAATCCAGCTGGAAGACAGGCTAAGCCATCCGACAGTACAAAAGTGGAACTCTCAATACCCCATCCCATATCACCTTCAAGAAGAGCCGCGCGCCAGAGTTCCTCTGGTCGAAGAGCTGGCAAACAAAGAAGGCAATCAGCTGCACCCAGAGTCACCCATCGGAGCCGAAAAAGCTCCACCGAATCGACACGTCCAAATGCAGATACATCTTCGGGACCGGTCGATCTCTATAGCTACCCTACCAACAGACTGATTGCGATTAAACCCTCCGGTGCGTTTAAATTTCGTTTGTTTTCTTTTGATATTCTTTTTTCCAGCTCAGTCATCTTAGCTCGCAAAAACCTGGTCTTTATCAACCATCCGCTTATCGTTCTTGCCAATAGGGCTGTTCGACTAAACATTAGCATGGGATACGGGGCGAGATGGCTCAAGTGGTTGGAGCTCGAATTTACTGACTGGAAGGTCCGTGACTTCTGCCTCTCGAATTCCTCTGCCTAGGCTTGGGCAACCTGGAAGTATCCCAGCCCTCGTGCTTCCTTCGGGTGGCATGGCAGCTAGGCACCGGAAAGGTGTTACAGCTGAGCGATAGCATAGGATACTCTACCTAGTTATAATTTATACAAGCTCCCCATTCATTGTTCTCATTCCATGGGCATTCTCCGTGTGCAAACTCTGATCAACCTCAGATTAGGACCCATTCTGGACAAGGATTGTCCTAAGTGATATTTCAAAGTTACCTTTTGTGAAAAAAAGTTGAGGTTTTCGCCCGCATTTACTTTGTATTCAGGTATACCTTGAGGTATCACTGTACTGCTCAGTCAAAGGTTACTTAGCACCGTATGTAACCGCTACCCTCTGAGATTTGTATCGTGCACTGATGATGTTTCCCACTAGGAATGAAATGACTACTTTTTCACATTCAGTCAGTAGTCAGTATTGGAATGTAAATCGCCATTCGTTTGCAAACAAGTCGAATACGTTCGGTCCCGCATAGGAAACTCGGCAAACCTTTTACATGATACCAAAGGCGTTGCTGCGTCTATTGATTTTTTTATCATCTATCGATTGGATGTGCTCAACGCATGTTCAGTAGACCTACATGACGAGTGTTTGTCTTCAATTCACTGTAGTGATGCCAAATATCAGCAGCCGTGATTTCAGATCAGCCCGGTGACTCATCACAATCACAGGCGTTTTCTGGTGGATATGAAAACGGTGGCAAAGGCTTTCGGATGTTGTTTGATGACAAACTGCGTCTGAATGAAATGACGAACGACAAAAGCGAGCATGTCTAAGATACACGTTGCCATAGGCGTGAGACAGACGTTGAATGTGATTAGTGTTTGGAAAGCATCCTGAAATTTACGTGGAACTTTGTTGGCTGCAGGTCGTTACACGGAGAATCGGTGAATACGTATTAGGTCAGTGTTAGCGAGATACGGCTGCACAAAGTCTGCCTCATGTTTTAGTCGGTATGATATATTGAGATATCGCAGTATCTTTTTCTATGTCTGCTGATTCGCCGACCTGTGGTATCTGCTGCTGACCCACTCCAGTGCCTAGTGCCGGAAAAACGACTCACAGAAGGGAAAAACAACAGCTATATTCTGAAAAGCGAGTGCGAAACTACAACGGCCTCCCGCTATTTATTGGAGGGACACTGTATGAACTTGGTCCGGCGCTGACGCATGCAGTCTGGCTTTGGTATGAGGCTGCAACGTGCTGCATATTGCTGGGGCGTTGCCTGACCTTGCTCAACGCTGACTCGTGCTGTGTGGGTTCGATACAAGGCTGTGAAGCGCTGCATATTGATGGGGGTTGTTTGTCTGGTCAGCATCTAGCGGAGCTGGGGGTCTCAGTAGATTTCGGGCATTCATTGGTTGCTTTCAGCAATCTGGCCTTCCTGATACTTTTCTTGATATGAGGTTACCAAAACCGCTTCGACCACTCACGACTGGTTCCGCTGTTCTTTGGACTCACCAGACAAGCGAATTTCTCGAGTTTTCATAAACTTGATGTTCCCCTCGCAGCCAAAAATGTACGCAACCCTTTGCAAACTAGTTTGGCCTCAACGGGAGAATTAACCGAATTTCTGGTTTATACTAATCTCCGACTGAGTGTGCTGTCATCTTGTAAGTATTGTCAAGTACCTATACTTCCATAACCCCATTGTCAAAGTGATACGGCATATCGGTGCATACTAGCTTTTTTTGAACCAAAAGACGCATATCACGATAATTGTTTGCGCTATCTTGGCTGGTTGACGTGCACCAGGAGTTGCTCATTGGTATTTCGGTAATGGAGCAGAGGTGAATTGACGTACAATGCGGTAGAAAGCCGATGTGCACGAAATATCGTGAAGACTGAGGAGTGAGGGAGTAACCCTTGATGCCTACTGACAGGAATGGTGAACAGCCAATCAACGTTTTGACCATAACTTCATACTTGTTGAGAACTTCACTTGTGAATGTCACATCCCACAAGAAAGCTACCGAATTAGGCCGAAGTGACTAAACCAGACATCTATGATGCGCAACAGGAGTATGTGAATTACTCAGAATGCTTGCCAGGGGTCATGTAAACGTCACCGATCGATAACATGAACGATCAAGCGCGTCAGTCCGTTTCCTCTCCGTTCCTCTAGACTTCCCCTGTCTAGATTTGGGTAACCTGGCAATATCCCAGCCCACGTGCTTCTTTCGGGTGGCATGGCAGCTAGACACTGATAAGGTGCTACAGCTGAATGATATCGAATCGGTATGAGTAAAAAGTGCACAGAATACGACTTATGTGTAATAATATTTTTCGCATGGCCAAGACTTTGACTCCAGGTGATAATGCAAACGTCGAACAGCTGGATAACTAAACACCGGGTATTGGTAACTTGACAGACGAAGATGGACAGCTGGGGGCCAAGGGCCGGACTTGTTTAGGCTGTGGATACGTGGATCGCGGTTGAGTTTAGACTCATTCTGTTGCGTGCGTGTTCGTTACCCTCATTCTCTGCTCTGGCGGTGAACTGATATTCGTAGTTTTGCCTTCGGGTGTCTTCGGTTGTACTGTGATGGGTTTCATTGGTCTCATCTTGACCTCCAGGAGACACCAGTTCAATTTCCAACAAAGTTTCTGCCTTCCCGAGTCTTTTCTCATTTTTTCAAAATCGTTTTTTCTGCACTCGTTACCGTGAGCGCGTACGCGCCAAAACAGTACCGGGACAGTAGTAAATTGAGTGCGAAGGTATTATGGTATGCCGGAGAGAATCGCCAACGTCAGCACTCGGACCAACGATGAAACCCTGTATACTTTATAGTCCTGAGGCTCAAGGATGGAAGATAACGACAACAATAATCGTTCATTGGTAAAATCCCTTTTGGGTGGCCACCCGAAGAAAGCACGAGAGCTAGGATACTGCCGGGTCGTCCAAGCCTAGACAGAAGCAGTCGAGACGCCGGGGCTGGGTTTGAACCAAGGACCATCCGGTATCCAGTAGAATTTCCACAACGTACATTAGCAGACAAGGCCCTTGGAGATAGTGGATTTAGGAACATCTGCAGGAGATAGCCACGAAATCGGTTGCAGACCGTTTGTAGAACCACAAATTGACATGCGAACCGAGGACGATTGGGAGACCACCAACTGTTGATGTCACGTGTGATTACCAGGATATCAAGGGGCGAACTCGCCACTGGCCTGCAATACAATTTTCACGTACACATCGTGTGATTCGGGAGGCGATGTAGACGCTACCTGAGACCTTTATCTAGCTTTATTGGCCACTCAGCGATGGAGCCAGTGGCCACCAAGTGCAACATTTAAGCGGTTCTTTGTTCTACACCCATCTGTAACTAGGAGTTAGTAAAAGTTTGTCTTACACCTGCGTCCTTCTCCTTTTCTCCCAAGGCGTTTTGCTCCTTTATTCAGTTCCATTTTCTTATCTAGGTGGGGATGGCTAATGTCACACCGAACGGTGCAGGTTTTGGAATCAATTGGGGGCCTTAGGTGTATGTGTAGTTATAGGATGTCTTGAATTCTATCCATATACCTCCCGTCATTCCCATGGAGTAGGTTTCGTTCTTGTTAAGGCATACCACCTCACTGTATTGAGGCTCAAAGGACATTCACTAGACACGGGAGCTGTGTGTTTATCGTCACTCAAGCCGTGTACGCCAGATACACGTGAACCATCAAGTACTCGCGCTGGCGTGGGGAGCACCGTCTGAAAGGTAGTCAATCATCCACCTGTCAGGACTTCCTGGTAAGGTATCATAATGGCCTTTCAAATTTGTCGGAGCGAATAATCAGGCCTGTTCGGTTACAGCCGGCCTTTTTGCTAGTTGGTTCCTTCCTTGGTTTTCCCGGTTGCGGTTTTTACCCCACACAACTTCAACTACTGCTTTATATTTAGTAGCCCGGATTGCAGTTTAAATCATTCAGGGAACGTCTTCGTTTTAAGTCAGTCATCCTTGACACTCTGGTTTCAGTACTGATGACGATGCAGTTAACCATCACCTATCGCTTTCTGATAGAATTCAGTAGCTACTCCGTTCAGGCTGTCAGAACAATGCTATTGTCTCTCTTCACCTTTGTGTCTCGTTATTTAGATGGCAACCACCGATGCAAAATATGCGGTAGTCATTTTGACCGGCCTACTCAACTGAAGACACATCTGCTGGAGCACAGCAACGAACGCCCCTACCCCTGTTTTACGTGCAACATCCGATTCACCACGAAGTGGAATTTGATGAAACATCAGAAATGCCGCTCCCATCGTGTGGTTCAAGCTCGCGTGACTGGACCTGGCGCAGGGGACAGAGCGAAACCATCCCGATTCGTGTGAGTTTGTGTATCGCTCTTTGGGAGAAAAATTTCCCGTTCTAGTTTAGTACAGTTCCTGAGTGAATAGTTAATTGTCAGGCTGCCACCTTGATTCGTAAATTTGACCGGACAGCCTGAGTTATGTAGCAACCTTTCATAACCCAAGGGATTCCGAGGTCCCTATGTCATGTCCTCTTGATGTAGAACATTCAAAACCTAGTTACTTACAAAAATATAAGTAGATAACATATTCCCCGGAAAATTACCACTCGAGCAACCAGACGGGACTAGATGACGTGATATTGCTCTACGACTTTCAAGTACAAATGACAAAGAACTAAAATGACGCGGCATGGGACCTATTGGGTACACAAGGCCCTTCCTCTTTTGAGGTTGTCGATTCATTGGTGAAACGATAGTTGCACGCGTTATACGCTGTTGTTTCTGGGAGTCTAACCTATCCGAATGTGCAATTTTTAGATGGGTGCTAACAACAATGTGTCTGCAAGGGGGAGATTTCATCACTTCACAACACCACACGAGTTGATTACGCAGAATGTTCCGTCGGATATTCTAGTAACGGTACTTTCTCAGCATTGTTCTCGGCCTGAACCTCCTAAGCTAGCATTCCTATCAAATCAACCACCAATGGTGGACAACGTGTATTAGCGCCAAAAACCAGCACGTCGTTTCCCAGGTGTATGCGGCGACAACGTTCCGGAGATTCTGACTTCTTCAAGACGCTGCATTGGCAACCAGCATTCGGCAGATACTCTATCATGATTGGCTGTTGGGTCCAGAGTTTCGACCAGCCAGAGCTCGTCTTGATGCTGGACTGGCAAGTGACTCGATCTTTTGGCCAAGTTCCTGCGGAGTAAGCTTCTTGTTCGTAACAGCGCCAAACTGTGAGTGGTAAAGCATCACCAGTGCGGAATTTCGCCTAACACCTTCCCCTTGAAGTTTGTCGATGTAGTTTTGAAGTCAGTGGCCTCACTGGCTTGCAGATCCTGTCTTGCCATCGTCGCGTTCGTAATGCGTGCTCTTGCTGGACCTTCGCGGAGCAGTTAATGAGTCTTCCACAATGGTGCCGAGATAAAAAGTGTCCAGAAGCACCTCTAGACTCAAATCACTCGGTTCAGTGGGCAGGACCTGCACATTCGTTGACTGGATTTTGTTCGTCTGCCGGATCCATTTGGCTGGGCCAACTTGAATCTCGTGCATCACTTTGCCGCGCCAGCGAATGATGTGTCCTGGAATCCACTTGGGATGCCTGCCACTGTAGTCACGGACCAATACTCTTTGGCCTTCGCTGAAGGAGCGCGCGATTGCGTCATACTGCCGGTTGAACTGGTTGATACTCGAAGAATCAGGAAGCAGAAGGGATGGTTCCTTGTCAGCTGCATTGCTTCCCGAAAGTTATCACGGAGTCGGTGGTCAAGAAAGCAGAGGACTTCTTGAAACAACTAGAGTGGGATCCATGATAGCTCAGGTTAAACCATATTGCTGTCAGGACTGACCGCAGTCAGCTGATGAGATGGTGCAAACATTCAGTAGAACTGTACACAAGCCATCTGTTTCTTCATATCAGGTATGCGCTGTCTCGGGTCACGTGATCACTAAAAGCCTTTTGTTCTCCACCCCTTTAGGCCAATCAAAAAGAGAAAATTGGACTGGACGCAACCCGCACAGCTGGTCTGCCAAGTCTCGGGTAAGTCTTTACTTCTCCAGTCATGTCTGGTCATAACTTTTCGTTATATGGTTACTCTAAAAGTTATTCAGTAGTTCATTCGCTGGTGGCGAATACTCAAACCGCCTGCGTTTTGTATGTGTGTGCGTCTTGTTCTGACCCACCGAAAGTGTGTCTATAGTCTCATAAAGAATAAGAACTCTTGTGACACTGTATGAACTGAGAAGCTTCATACTTTTGCATTACGCAATCTCCAATTTATTCCCTGCCCTTGGTGGAACAATTGGAACAAAACCCGGTAACTTGGACACTCTGCTTTACCAGTTGCCTGAACCATAGGGGAAGCGAAACCGTATGCAATCATTGTTGGTACTAAAAAGTGGACACAGATGCGAACGTGCGAAAGGAACAGATGTAGGTAGGACCAAGAGTAGTCCTCAAGAAGAGAGGCCATCTAAATGAACCCATCCTTGTGTCCTGCGCTCACAAGAAAGAACGGCCCGTTTGCCAGTAGATCACCACAAAACGAAAAACCGAACATGGCAAACATAAGTGTCTGATCAGAAGATGGATGGATAGGTAGAACCATTCGGTGAGTCGGTGGTCATGATCTCCTGCGATCTTTTCTCAGAAAGTATTGAGAGTGACTTGGCGTTTCAAGGAGCCAACTTACGTTGCTCTCTTTTGAGCGATGGCCCGTTCTCTGGATGGTCTTTCTAGAACAACATGAACAATCTAGAGGATTGCCGTCTCCAGTATTTCATCAATGGAGATTGCCTACGCTAACGAGGTTTTAGCTAGTGGGCAGCTGACCGATTATCCAGGTGAATGCACTTTCCAGTATGGCCGAACCTCTGAGTTGTGCTGGAGCAACCTGGGTTGAAAAGTCAGTATCGCAGGCCGCTTTATGGTCTTCCTTCCTACCGAGTCTTCCTTACCGCTGCTGACACGTGACATGCCTTGGAAAGCTTATATTTGAGTGGTCCTCGGGTCACGTAATAGGAGGACGGCTGACTCTCTATCCAACGACACCGCTTGATATTCACTCGTGGCAAAATCTGGAAGGTCAAGAGTTTGTTCGCAGCTTATTGCCATCTCGAATAAGGATAAACTAGTGCTAAAATTCGTTGACAGCCCACGGCCGATTTCGCCCTTCTTGGGGCTCATCAGGTGGGTACAGTCCCCGAATTTTCGTCAACCTTATTTTCTACTTGAAACCAAATTGCACGAAATCAGCTAAATGCACACATTTGCAGACTAATCTGGTCTTTCGAGAGACTTATCTGGAACCCAGCTTAATCTCTCGTTTGTGCTGTTTCCAAGCAAATAAATGTGCTGCATAGAACGTAAATTTGATGGAAACTCGGGGACTGCGCCTACCTGATGAGCCCCAAGAGGAGCGAAACCGGTCGTGAGCTATCGTCCGTCAATGAATATATGCGGTTTTAGTTCGGATTCTGTCACTTATCGTCGACTGCGAACCAAACTGAGACAGATCTCATCGATCCAGATTTTGCTCTTCCCCTGATATTGACAGTCTCTCACCTGCTCTACAAGTTTTCACCGAATGATGCTTCCTTTTCGGTTCGACACGTCTTCCTTACTGTGGACACTCTTCCGTCCAAGTTGCACTGACCGTTTCGCCAAACTCTAGGATCATCCTCGCTTGCAATGAATGCATGGTTTCTGCAGGGTCTAATGACAACCATTCTGAATGCTGATCGATTTCTCATTGTCCTTGGTTTACCTCCGCCTACTGGTTTGGGGAAGGGACCGGAATTAGACGTAATGCACTACTCATAAGGTTGCTGAAAATTCTTTGACAGCGTTTCGCCCTTCTTGGGACTCATCAGGTAGGACTGGAATAAGGTTCGGAAATCCATCAGCGGGCAGGTCTCTCGTGAACTCCGTTTGTTCTAAATGCTTCTGTCCAATCATCTCCCGGTTCACGTGTATCGGAGCGCTTTCCTGTTGGCGGTCACGTTTGTGTGCCATCTGGTGCACCCTCTGAGTTGTCATTTCCCCGTTTGATACTGAAAACGTTTGGTTCGGTGCCTGATTAAAGCAGGTGCGTGCCTCCAGCCAGGTTAGCGAGTGCTTAGCAAAATTTGTGGCTAGGATGGACCAATCACTGTCGCACAAGTTCTACCCTATCGGACGGATTGGACTGGCTACTCACCTGAACCAGCTTGCGGAGCTCGGATGTTGTGAGACGGGGAACCGATTAGGTTTGCCGAATGTACAAAGTCCCCCCCTCCTACGATGTCATCTGAACTGAAATTTAGTCGGGATATCTTTGAAACTGTGCGGTGGTTTGTAACTTGCAAGAACGACACGAAGGCACGAATGATGAGACAATCAGATTTCAGTTTCTTTGTAAGACTTATACCCTTGTAGATGAACAACAGTGTAAGTACACTGAAGAGAACAACACACGAGGCAGTAGCTCTCAACAGGCAAGAACCGTTCTCCAACAGGGGAAGGCGCTAAACCATTAGTCTGATGTTCGCATCACCTGACACTCATTTGCGCGATTTCCTCGTCTGTTTGTGTACACCACCTATGTTAAATCTAACTTGGCCTCGTAATAATTCCTCCATTCATTTGATCACTCCGCCTAGGTACTTTTGACCTCCAATTTTTCTGCTTATCTGTGCTCGCCACTCACCCTCCCGCAAGGGCCGTCCCGTTCTACTATGGTGTATTAGCATGTGTCTGCTTGTGACTGTGAGCCGCTGACCCTTTTGCCCATGCGCGTTCGAGTTCCGTTTGCTCAACCTTTCTTGACTTGTTTTCTCATGATCGCACAGTCTGTCGTCGGAAAGGCGACCGCTACTCACACCACTGAGCCAACATTCCTTCGCTCGCCGTTGTTTGGTGTGCGGACGTTGACACTGCACTGTGCCGGTCAGCGACAGACCTGTGCAGTAACGCCAACAATAGAGGTTTGCCGTACAGATCTGCTTACCCTTTTGTAAATGGCACCGCAGAATTTCGAACCCGAATCTTCCTTTTGATATTCGGGTTTGTCGAACCTACGCGTTTCGTATCCGGGATGCGATCAGGATGTGCTGGCGTTTCACGACGCGTTGAAATATGCTTCGGGTCGATCGGCGAAATACGACAGAGAGAGAGAGGGGGTGCAGGAACAACTTCACGCATCTAGTCACAGTCTTAGATGTGTGAATAGACTGACGGATGACGCCGGTACTTCATCGTTAAATGTGGTGTTACCGGTGAAAGGATGAAGACCTTCGCCGCGGAGTTGTTTATTAAAGAAACACCAACTGAACAGTTATAAACCATTGGACAGGGGAGCAAAACTCTCATATGCATCTTGTTTACAAACACTGAATATGCATCCTCCACTCGAACGCGTCTTTCTGAACTTTCTTGGATATTCATTGACTGTTGTCCAACCCAAAGCAAATGCTACAAAGCGACTCCACAAATTCCGCAGTAGTTCTCACTTTTTCAAGAGACGTGAAGTGGATTTACGCGAAGGCACTACTCGCATGCCTTACCAGTAGTATCCCCGTTGTACCGGTAAAGACGTGTTGGTAGTGTGAACTAATTTAGTGGTCCTCAACACAACGTCCGTCAAACAAATGTCTGTCTAACCTTATTCACCTGGGTTTTGATGTTATATCTAATTCGGGAGGATAACTTAGCTTCATATCCAATCACCTCTAGATGAATTTCGTTCTTATATCTTCCGGTTCTTGTTAGACTGTTTTGAACTTTTTTTTAAGATATCTAATGAACAATCACAGGACTGTCTGACCTGAAAATCGTGTAGATAGCGATTGCATCTCAGCTCAGTTAACGTACGTGTCCGTCACTTTATTCAAGGGGTAATGCTGATTAAAATCGATTTTTATGCTCTCCCGTTTCGTATTTCCACTAGATCCCGGTACCGGTGAACCAGGTGAAACGGCAAAGGTAAGATTATGGTGCAGTATCTCTCGCCGTAGTAGTAGTAACAACAGGATTACGCTCTAGGATGAATCTTTCAGTTTCAACCGCAGGATCTGAATAGTATGTCTCATCCTTTGGTGCTCATCTCCATTTGATCACAATGCAGTGTTGCAGTAACGGCCTTGATCGATTTCCGATGGAGCGTGGATTTTCCTGGTCCTTGTTAGACTTCTGCACAGCTTTTTTGACACTTTCTAGATGTGGGATTTGCCAGCGGGAACACCCTCAGATAGGGTTCAATCCCTGTACGACAAACTATGTGGTCCAATGAGTCCAACGCTTTCCATCTTGGAATTAGACAAACCGGAATAATTCCAGCAGTACGGGTGGAAAACTTTTCAAACGAGGGTGGTGTGAGTGTTAATTCTCACGAATATGCAGCGGTCAGGGTGAACTAATCAAAATGAAAGGCCTATCGGGCAGCTGCAGTTCGTGTGTGCTCCACTCAGGTCAGAAGACCGCGGGCCGAATGTGCTATCAGACAGCACGAGTGGTGATGCGTGAACCATGAACGTAAAACCTGTGTTTGTTGTGGGGCAGCCTAGCAGCACCAAGTAGCGTACACAGCGTCTCTGCACACAACAGCCTTTGCCATACGCAGTGTGATAGTCCTGGGTTACTTAGACACAGTACGGTAAATGTGGTCTTCGGTGCGCACGAGTTCCGGTAGGACTGAGCTGTGTACCGTCTTCATAACTCCTTTTACTAGTCAGAGGCGCGCCTCAGCAGCTTCCTCGTGATTCTGCCGTGCTTCACGGAAGCAAGCGAAGGGACACATGGAGTTCGTTAGGCGAATAAGGTGGTCTCTCTGCATTGGTCTTAACTGGTAAAAGTTGGACGCAGTTCGGCAGCGAAAAAGTGACTGGGTCTCTGACACAGCCACCCAGTAGCTGCATCACCTGTGGCTTGCGCGCAGCACTTGCAGTGTTCAGCTTTTATCCGATCGATTTCTTTCTGGCAGTCCGTTGTCCCTCGAGGCTTCAATCAAGTAGTCTAGCTCTTCTTGAAAAAAATTATCTTCGACGCATTACGTCACCGACAATGTTACTTTTCACTTTTAAGAAGAGCAAAACTGCCGAAGTTTACGTCGCGATCTAGACAACTAGGTTTTTAGTAGGCATCTCCGTCATGGTCGCTGGTTTGTTCGCTGAGCTTGGCAATTTGATAGAGTGGATATCCCCACTGCATCTTTGGGGGGAGTAGCGATGGGTCGGTGGTTGTGCCTCCCCTTCCGTCGTTTGCCCAGTCAATGAACAGGCGTGTTTTCTTAATCCATGTCGCCAGGTGAGCAGTACTAAATGCTCCAACCGTTTCGCTGAGGCCATTTTTTTCCCTCTAAGCACCGTATTCTGTATTTTGGACATCGATAAATCGGCATACCCCATAGACACCCTCTCCGTCCCCCGAGACTCTGTACGACTAGAGGGCAGCTGCACATTCACCGTGTAGCACAACTGTAATTCATGCTTTTGATAACTCTGTATGAATGTTTTTCGGGTGAATACACATTCGAAACAAAGTGTGCCTCATCGGAGTTAACACCGCATTAGTCAGTCGGTTGTCCGGGACGGGACCGTTTCTCAATGTCCACGACGTTTCCTTTATTCTGTAGGAGTCACTCAATTTGAATGTGCTGCCGTTTGCCTCGCCGATCGCAACACAACTTCAGTCGAGTCCAAGCAACCAGATCAATGGTGACCTTAAACCGACCACCGTTCTGGTTGGGATACTGCAGTTGGAATTGCCAAACGATAGAACAGTCCGTATTCCGGTCAGTGTGAAGGCTGACGAGCTCAAAAGGTGTTTGGCCAGCTTGGGGACTAGTGTGAACACTCTTCTAGCATCCAACCAGGAGCGAATGGGTGATGCGAAAAATGAAACAGGTGAGCGATGTGAGCTGACAATTCTTTGTTTCTTTTGTTATTGGAAACAATGCATGTTCTTTCTGGACATTACTTGTACGACTAATAGTAACCTTATAGCTGTGGTTACGTCTAATCCTTCCAAATGGAAATTTAGACAACCTTAGGCGGCACATTCGGGTGAGTTGCGTGTTTCACCAGATAATTTTCTTTGTTTCGTTCTTGGAAGACTAGATCCGGAAAAACTTACCAAAGAACTGTAAGCAACTGAAATTCAGGAATAAATTACACGACGAACGTACCCTTCATCTGAAAAGTCTGTACTAGAGGAGCCGATTAACACGTGACCGCGTGATGTGGATCCCGTGATTAAAGGACTAACGGCGCTTTGGCCTGTATAAGTGCGAGTTAATCACACTGCCGATCAGCCGCTCGTGGCCGAACGGTGTCAAATTACTAGCCAAGAGGTCGCGGTTTCGAGACTCTGGATTTCCGCGAGTTGCGCACTGCTGACGATTTCCAATAGGGATGAAACAGTTACACAGTGCTTCTAGACTCTTCTGCATAGACTAGTTCCACTTACAGAACGAAGCTTCCATTGGAAAACTGTGGGACGTATGTATAAACAAGGATTTCGAACATCATTCAGTACTGTTGCTTGTTGCTGCTGCATTGCTCTGAATAGGGACGCAGCAGTCTCTAACCCTTCAACCCGCTAGTGTCCTTCTTCCTTCCGGCACATACTGATTAAATTTACACTATGGAATATCACGCGAATGCACCGGAGACCGCAGCATCTAACTGCTACGGAATTGTAAGCGATCAGGTCCGAGGGGAAGCATTAATTGGCGTACTGCTCATGGCGCAGACTTCCAGCTAAGCTGGAAGTATCGGTATATCTCAAGCTTAGGATCACTGGGATATTACACTCGTCCAAGCTAGCGACTCTCAAACTAATACGATCACTAGCTCAAAATAGTTGTGACTCGAACTACTGACCAGAACGTCCGTGGTTCGAACCCAACTTTGGCAACTCGTCTAGGCTCCTGTCTAGGTTTGGACAACCTGACAGTATCACAACTCTCGTGCTTTCTCTGGACGGCACAGCAGTTAGGCACTGAAAGGGTGTTACAACTAAACAGTACATCGGTCTGTGTGGTTCACCTTGGACTATGAGCGCCTCTCTCTTATGATCCTGTTTCTTTTCAAGTCTCATCCCTTTCTACGAAAGGAGCCCAACTTTTTTTAAGTGATCGATGTCTGAACAGAGGAGACGATTATCGAGAACAGTTTCCATCATAACGGGGATGTTGTATGCGTTGATTGGGTGATGAATAATAAACGTTGTTTCTTCAGGGGAACCTACTTGATTGTTCTTACTTCCACATTCCATGTTACACCGCGCAGTCCCTACTTCACCCCAAAAGTCCGAGTCTGATGCGTATCACCATTCTCAAGAATCAGCGCTCAAAGTCGCTAAGGATCAACAGATTTTCGTGCCAAAATCCCTACCTTGTTCAGCGTCCTCTCCCCTCACGGACTCAGTTGCAATCAGTACACGAACGCAAGAGGAGCTGCAAGCGGCCAGAATTATTTTGTCTTTGGCGAACTCGGGAGCAGTGCCTTTGGACCATCAACAACGACAACATGAACAGGACAAGCCGCAGAGCAGCGAATTGGGCGAGACTATCTCTGTTGAACACTGTGGTGAGCAATACTCATCTGCTACTTTGTCTTGTCTGATTTCTCCGCTATGCACTGTAAGACACTTGCAACCTTTACAGGTGTAGTATGTACGCTACCGAAGCATCAAGGGACACTGATTCTCTGAAGGCGTCTGTTCTGTGGATGGAAATCAGAAAGAAACGCTCATGAGCCGAAGATCACATATAAATCAACCAAAACTGCAGGCACCGTTTCCTACACAGACAAACGATCATCAACCTGAAAACAAGCTTTGACAGAACTACTCTGTGATTAGTTCAGCTACCACTTTTCAACTAAACTGTACGATCCTGTGCTAAGGCCGTGATCTCAAAGCAAGGAATTGGTTAATTGGCCTAAACGCACGATCTATCTGAGAGGTAACGTGCAGTCTAATTCATCAACGGACAGTCGTAATAATTGGCGGCGAAACCGAATTCTACGAACTTCAGCTGCATCTGTTCAGTAGTCGCAATTGGTCAGTGAACAATATATTAAATCGGACGTGGGCAGTCAGTAGAGATAGGTAGACCGTGTTTCTCTACCAAAGTAACAGTAAATCGCGAGGAGAATTAAAGAAAGGCTTACGGCTAGAATGAACCCTGGGCAGTTAGCAACACAGGATGGCACACGAAGAGCAGTGTACTATCGGACAAATTAAACGGGAAAATTGTTGTTCAGTTCAAAGTTGGACAAATTTTCAACAACAAGCCCAGAAATAAACGTAAACACATCGTCTATAGAAAAACTTTTGAGGTAGAGTCGACTTTGTATAAAATAGAATAGTTCAGTCTTGAAACTTGAGCAGTCACCGGAAGGGTAATGAATTAGCCTGAGGAATTGGGAAACAAATAATTACGTCACGTAATGAACATAAATGCTTTACCGAAGTCATCTGGTCTGCGTGGGCCAAACTCTCGATAAATGTTCACCAAAAAAGGACGGTCTCTCCAGTGTGATAAACAGCAGTGCTGACCTTGGTCGAATTGTGATGAGACGTTTCGTCCTTGGACTGTGGCGATCTGTGGGAACAAACAAAGAATCAGAAATACGGATCAATAGGTTAGACTGTCTTCGTGGACAGTAAAAAATCAATAACCGGGGCAGGCCAATTTAGGTTCGACTGATACTCCAAAATGATGAAAAAAAGTTCAACCCTTCAGGAGTTTGAACTCATTAAATAGAAAAAAACAACAATCTTGTTGAACCAGTTCTTTTTGTCCCCAAGCCCGGGAAGCAATCCCCATTTTGGATCTAGGATCTTCTCTGAATTCGGTAGTTGATTCCGATAGTCCTGGTCGATGACTAGTACGATCTCCCATTGATGCCTTAAAATCGACTGTCGATCCCTGTTGCTTTAAGATTAATTTCGTATGCTCCAGTCGTCGAAACAAGGCCATCGTTAACACCGGGACATCCAAGTCCACACCTTGTGTTGATTTCTGGATTTGAAAGCACTACATAGCCTTAAAGCTCCGAGTCCATCTTTAGCCTGTTAATATGCAAGATAACTAAGAGCACGAAACTGTGCGGTGTGGACTTCCCAAACGTGTCTCATGAATCATTCTTTAGAGGACTTTAGGTAAACTGAACATATGTCACAAATTATCCCCACGCTTGTTGTCTGGTCGATTCCAAAACATCCGTCAACGCGTCACATCACAACTGCTTCAGAGTTCCGTTGGCAATATTGTCACACTTTTAAATTCCAAGGCTTGAGTACTCAGGTTAGAAACCGGATTTATCCCACACTTTCGTGAACACAAGTGACCCCCGTAGTGGCAGTTGACCATGCACATGAAGTCTGAGTTTGAAGCGCAATCGGAGCACACCAAGCCATTGCACCAATGCAACAACGGAGCTGGTCCGATGACGTTCACGCACAATGGGAAACGTGTGATCCTCTCAGCGCACGGCGTGTTGCTTGCTTCATAGACAGTTGAGCCAGTTCACACTTCTTATGGTCTTCAATGCACCAGCATTTACTCACTCAAGTAAAAGCGACCCATCTGCTAGTTGCTGCACTACTCATAAGGTTGCTGAAAACCATCTTCTGCTGACCACATTTCGTGAACTACAAATCAGCACTGGCGCATTATTCTGTCTGACTCACTATCAGTTCATTCACTTTCAAGGATACTAAGATGTGTACGTTTTTTGTAGACCTGTCCTGTTCCAAATTTTTTGTTTTTGTTTTGGACTAAGCTGTGTAGTCGCTTTATTTGCAGAGCTTTCTGTGCACCGCCCATCAGCTGCGCGAATAGTCAGTAGACACAACCAATGCGAATGGTTTGATTTTTTCTGGTCAGAGCCGAAGTAAACAGCCATCATTATTAGCGAATATACACTCATCTGCAAACTAATTTGGTTCTTTCGAGAGACTCACCTGAAACCCAGCTGAATCTTTCGTTTATGATGTTCTCAGGCAATTGAATGTGCTGCACCAGGCCGCCTCATGTTTCAGTCGCTACGATATTTGAAATATCACGATACATGTATATATTTGTAATGTACTACTCATAAGGTTGCTGAAAATCTATCCATTATTGCTACTTTGGCGGCGACTAGTTGTGCTATGCGCACTGTTACGGACGAACGGTATCTTCGAGTGACGCGTAATACCAGAACCTCCGAAAGGCAAAACAAAGTCGGAACTGGGTACCAGTAGTGTAAGACAAATCCACAAACTATAAAACCTCGACACTCGGCCAAAACAAATGGTTCACTTGGACTACAAAAGTACAAACCACAGGGAGCAAACAGGCTCTCACGTCCGACAGTCACACCTGCAAAGTCGGCTACAATTGACCGGATGACCTCAAGGCCAAATGGGTGAAGTGGTAAGGACAAACAAACATCAGTTCGTATACACACACTAAACACAAAAGTGGGGCGGGGGTTACAAAGGGGGAAAGTTGTCAACATAATGAATGATGCACTCACTACGCTGAAACAACAAACACAAAAGTGGGGCGGGGGTTACAAAGGGGGAAAGTTGTCAACATAATGAATGATACACTCACTACGCTGAGCTCAACAACAAACGACCCCTCGATAAGGGCCACCTAGGTCGCTTGTTAAACTTCGCATGAGAGTTGGAGGCCTTTCGCCAGACGAACTCTGTTGCCCGACTGTTCAGTGTCGCTAATTCCCTTCGACTTACGACTTCGTGGTTGCAAAGTTCGCCTTCCTGACACGCTGATGCAGTATGGTAATTGGAGTGAAAAGCAGTGAGGACACCAATAACGGTCCAAACTTACCCCCCCACTTTTTATCAGATCTGTGTTGGCAAATCGTCCTACCCGCTCAACCGAAACCCGATACCTCCATTTGCGCTTTCACAGACCGGAGCTGTCGCGGGAGGTTTCGTTTCTGAAGTTTTCCTTTTCAGCTGGACCTTATTGAGCGCAGATACAACTGGTCCCTTCTCATGTTCTCAGTCATGCGCTATCTTCCTGAGTCCGGCTATTCGTTTACCTGCAACACAGTAAAACTAACCGCGAAACAATCATTCGCTTAGATAGAGAACAGCGACCGGACTGACATGAGGGATGATTCTCAGCCCAGCCAGTCGACAAGTGTGCAGTGAATTGCGCTAAATAAAACTAGGAAAGATAGCTGCTTATAAGCGAATGCACTGTTTGTATACCAGTTTGGTTCTGACAGGAGACGCAGCTGGAACCCAGCTGAATCGCTGGTTTTTGATGGTTCGCTAATTCTGTGCAATTCGGGTTCATTAGAACATACGTTTGATGGAAACTCGGGGGCCGCGCCTACCTGATGAGCCCCAAGAAGGACGAAACCGGTCGTCGGCTGTCGAAGAGTTCTCAGCAACCTTATGAGTAGTGTATTTCGTCCGTATAGCTGCCTATTCTTCAAATGCATCTTCGGACAAGCGATCCTGTGTAGGATACAAAAATATAAATGTGCAAGAAACCCGCTAGAGTGGATGAGACAACCCAGTCAACACCTGAAAAGGTTTCCTCTGTGTCAACATGAGAAATAATGCGATTTCTGGATCAGTTTCTCGGTGAAAAATGGTGAAATGAAGTCTTGAACGGGTGCCCTTTGGATTTCACATTGCTTGCTAGGCTTTTATCTCATGATGAGCATGGCCGATTGTTTTGCGTTGAAGCCAGTAACGTATACGCCAGCTTGGTAAATTGTGAGGATAAAAGCGTTCACCTGTAGCACCCTTCTGGTGCCTAGTTGCCATGTCACCCGAAGGAAGCACGAGTGCTTGGGTACTGCCAAGTTGTCCAAGCCTAGACAGGGAAAGTCGAGAGGCGGAGGTCGGATTCGAACCACGGACCTTTCGGTCAGTAAATTCACACTCTAACCACTTGGGCTATCTCGTCTAGCCTTATTTCTTCCCTTGTGAACCGCTTAAGACTGACTAATCTGTTCCGCTTTCATCAGCGACCCTGGGCACAAAATAAGCTCTCTGAAGAGAGCTACTTTCAACAAGGGATGAAGACGTATCGGGCATCCGGCAAGAATGTTGCTAGGAAGCGCAGAACACTATGGAGATGCAGCCCAGTTTGGATGTCAACAAATCCACTTTCTACATCCTCTTGCTTAATAGTGTTTCGTAGGGCAAGTATATCGACTGCCATTCGGTACTTGGAAGAATATTTAAAAAAACTCCTGAAATATTGACGCCATATACTTTGAGATGTTCCGGGTTTCCTGATGAATGTCTCGTACTGAGACATTCTGCCATCTGGTCGGCGTTACTGAGCAGTATTCGGAAGCCATGAAGATCATGGATATGAGGTCTCGCCGAGACTTGTTCATTAAACGATAGAATCGCATGGAAAGAACATATACATCCAGATCCACGATGGACGGGGGATTTGGTCTCTTCCTTTACTCATACAAGAACAGGAGCCGGCTCCATAAATTTCTTTGATTTCGCCAAAAGTGTGAGTTCTACTCACCTTCTAGGAAGGACCCGCTGTATGGATACAAAACGGAACGTGTTGAATGTGGGTAGACTAGAGAGAGAAGTTGTCCTCTCTTAGGGAGGGGGTGGGCGAGATGGCCCAAGTGGTTCGACCGCGAATTTACTGACCGGAAGGTCTATGGTTCGAACCCAACCTTTGCCTCTCGACTTCCCCTGTCTAGGCTTGGGCAGCCTGACAGTATTCCAGTCATCGTGCTTCCTTCGGGTAGCATGGCAACTAGGCACCGAAAGAGTACTACAGGTGAGAGGTTTTTTTAAACGGGGGATTCTCATTTAGGGAAATCGCCGTAATATCACCTGTTTCCATGGAAACCTAGCTGTTTATGGATATGGTCAATGATTTCACTGCTCTGAGTGTTTTTTGCTTTTTGCCTTATCCGTATTCAATGTCACCTTGTCTCTGCTTTCTGTCATTCGCCCTTCTAGATGATGCACCCTCTTCCGTTCTTTCGAGCATCACACAAGGACAGCAGCAAAACGTCCACGCACCCATCACGTTTTCTCGGAGTTGCTCTCAGAGCGGATGCAATAACGGCATGGGAAAGACTGTCGACAGTGATCCGTCGAACCTTGTGGCATTTTCTACCGGTCCTTTCAATGCTTCCAGGCCAAGGTGGCCAAACGAATCCCCCACGACTGCTCCTCGTTCATCACTCAGCCGCAGTGCAGATCCCCTAACCTGCCAACAACAGAAGCAACAGTCCGAAATCAAACCGCACAGCGACCCAAAAACACCCCATACACAGGAGATTCCAAATCAAACCACCAGCCCGACAAGTCCAATGGGGTCAATCAAGTACCGCAAACAACACGGGACGATTCGCCCGCCTCCAAAGAAACGTCTCTCGGTGCATTATCAACGAACACCTAGTGTTGCGTCTCCAGTGGTGGTGGTCTCAGGTAGGTGTCGTTACCGAGCAACTTGAAGATTACTAATAATCTTTGTAATGTACTACTCATAAGGTTGCTGAAAATCCATCGACAATTTCGTGCAATTTGGTTTCAAGTAGAACAT
>NW_008751867.1:873968-883492 GCF_000715545.1 Opisthorchis viverrini
GATGGATTTTCAGCAACCTTATGAGTAGTACATTACAAATATATACATGTATCGTGATATTTCAAATATCGTAGCGACTGAAACATGAGGCGGCCTGGTGCAGCACATTCAGTTGCCTGAGAACATCATAAACGAGAGATTCAGCTGGGTTCCAGGTGAGTCTCTCGAAAGAACCAAATTAGTTTGCAAATGAGTGTATATTCGCTAATTACTAATAATCGTTCATCTGTGATACCTTTTCAGTGCCTGGCTGCCATGCCATACGATGAAAGCACGAGCGCTGAGTTACTGTCAGGTTGCCCAATCCTAGACAGGAGCAGTCGAGATGAGAGGTTTGGGTTTGAACCACAGACCTTTCAGCCCCCAAGTTCGCGTCTTATCCACTGAACTATCTTGACCCGAGAAATTCGCTTACCACACAATTTTGGTCGTGATTGAAATCGCTGTCTGTCTTCCTAAACGAGGCTTCCCAATCCATACGTCGTTCAGCCAAATAGTCACGTTAAAGTCATTTGCTGCAGTGCGAATTTATCCCTTTCGTTAATACCAGTGAAAGGAAGAATGCCTTCGCCGCGGACTTATTTATTAAAAAATACCAACTGAACAGTTACAGACTATTGGACAGGGAAGCAAAACTCTCATATGCACCTTGTTTACAAAACTGAATATCCATCTTCTCCCTCAACGCGTCTTCCTGAACCTTCCTGGATATTCATTGACTGTTACTCAATTGCAAGCAAACGCTACATAGCGACTCCACAAATTCCGTAATACATCTCACTTTTCAAGAGACGCAAAGCGGATTTACGAGAAAACATACTACTCGCATGCCCCCACCAGTAGTATCACCGTTACACCAGTAGACCCATTAAATACTGCTTGTAGAGCTTGACTATTACCACATGGCTCTCCTTGTCCCCATGAAGAAAACCGTAATACCCGGAGTTAATGTAACTTTGGTTAGTACACTTAAAAGATACATATCGCGGATTGCGGATAGTCATTCCACTCGCTCGGCCAAGAAGAGCGAGCGACGTGTTAACATTCTGGAGTAGCATTCTGCTGATAACTGAACGGCTGAACTGAAGAACACGGTGGCAAGATATACTACTCACAAGCTGCCTATAGTTAGGATATTGTATTCCTATCTCAACCCATAAGCTGAGCAGAACTGCTGCTTCTTGAAAAAGAATGAAACGGATGCACAGTGCTTCTTTTTGCTCGATTGTAAATGACTTCCGTACGCTTTAGGTTGGCCCATTCCTGGCAAGCTTCCAAACTCTACTTGGATCTCCACCCACTCCAGTTAGAGTGCCTGTGTTTCAGAGATTGCTCGCGTTGGCTGCTTGGTAACTTGAGTATTTGATTTCACCTTTCAGGAGCCACTACTGCGACAGTATCAGGAGACTTGCATCCCACCTACTGCAGCCAAACTCCCATTGGCAATTCTGACTTCCGGTCCATTCCGGCCCCCCACGGGCCACAAACCCTTCACACTTCTGTGACAGTTTCTGGTACGCCAACTACATCCGTCGCAACCAATTCTGCGACCAGGACATCTGGGATTCCTGGTTTGTCCAACGCGATACCCGTTCCTCTGATTCCCAGAACGCCACATGATATGAGTATCCCTAGGGCATGCCCGATCTCGCATCAACCCGCCGTTTCGTACCCTCCATTACCACAAAACTTCACAGTGTCCTCGCTGGCCCACCCAAACCCTGTCCAGTACAGCTGTTCGTTGCCCAGTTCTCCAAACGTTGTGATTCTACCTCCACTAATGTTCCTACCACCATCAGTCCCGGGCATGCCCGATCTCGCATCAACCCCCCGTTCCGTACCCTCCATTACCACAAAACTTCACAGTGTCCTCGCTGGCCCACCCAAACCCTGTCCAGTACAGCTGTTCGTTGCCCAGTTCTCCAAACGTTGTGATTCTACCTCCACTAATGTTCCTACCACGTATCATCAGTCCCTACATTCCCGTGGCAGCGAGCCAGTCGATGGTCACCTCGTGTTTCTTGGTCCAATCGGATCCAGCTGTGCGTGTTCCGTGTGCGGTCAATTCCACTGTCACAGATGCCCTCGTCACACCGATTCCAACAGCGCTTCGTGAGCCTTCCCAAACAGCCACATCCAGTAACATCAGATCTACCCCACCGATCAGTCGACCTGCCGAACGCAACATGATTGCCATCCTACCGAAGGAGCCCCCGTTGGTAAACTTGCAGACGCCTGCTGAGGTAGTCATTATCTTTTTCCAGTCATTCAAATCGTTTTTTGATCTCCTGTGTGATCACACCCCAGGCCACTGTGTACGTACGTATATTCTACCATTTTCGTGTATCAGCCCCACCAAAACACGATGGTCGGGTTGCCCGCTGAGCACGACCAATTTGTTACAAACCTGACTGTCACCCTACTCAGAGTGACATCATCATCAGTGTGGTGTGTGTTGGAGCGGAGCGTCCAGCTGTTGGGCTGCGGTTCTCCAAGTCAGGATGACCTTCGAGCATGAGTGGTTGTTGTTTGTATGTGGCCAATCCTACTTGTAGCGTCGACAGCCCTATGCCGTTTAGGGAGCACCTCGACCACCAACTCCATCCCCTTTGTACCACGACTGCAGGAATTCACTGTTCAATTGCATACTATCAACTTGGGTATTAAGAGTCACTACTACATACATGCAGCTGTACTCGGTGTACTGTGGCCTCATAAGACTCTTCTTTCTTCTGAAAAGGTCATTGTTAGGACCTGCTGACCCTCAGAAGAGACGACCATGATCTGCTCTTGAGTTCTCTCTCCGGAACCGTCGACGGATTCGGGCTTCAGAACAAAAAGTTCGTAAATCTATTCGGCCACTGTGACAAAAGATCAGTCCAATCGGTCTCCGCCTGTGAATGATCTGTTTTGAGGGGCTTCTAAGGGCTTCCACACCCTCCACCACCATAGTGAACCGTCCAGTTAGCACCATTCCACAAGCGCTGCTTAAAAAGGTTCTACGGTGTGGATGTCAATCTTCTCACTGACGCTGTCGCCATGTTCAACATATTTCTGCGAGCTCTGTTTCACTTAGGAGAGGTTTGTCACACTAGAACGCTTTGAAGCGGTTGGCCGAAGCAAGTAAAAGCCTACACACACTGGTACGTACGTTAGAATCCTCATTTACTGAGCTACTAACATATGGGGAACAACACTGAAGGCAAGCTTTCATCTAAATATGTTTCGCAAAATAAAAATTGATACGCACCTCCCAAGTGCTCATTTTCTAATGAGCCTGCAGACAAGTGAATCTGACTACTGTAGGTCGCGGATTGAAGTACAAATGCAACCCCCCTCCCCCAGTTATGCCCTCTTTGTGTTGTCATATCTCTGATGATGATGTCAGCATGTGTAAAACCCAAGGTCAGTCATCCTAGGAGCAGACAGGTCATGTCGAATGCGGAAAGGACAGAATGGTGTGAATACATCCTTGATCAACGATGTCTCTTTCACTATGCCCACATCGAATCTAGCCGTTTCTGTACAACTGTCGAATGGGAATGTCCATCTGTGAGTTCCCTAGGTGTTTTATGTCCAACACATACATCTGCAACTCGATGCGGCTGACACACGAGTGTGTACACACAAAACAGAACTCAACAGGTACAAGGGACCTCACGGTGGCACCACACGCCACTCACACGCATGCACGCAACAATACACACCACTTTTCCCAAGCTAAGTTCCGTACACAATACAGACTTGTGTTTAAAAGTGATTGTGTCTGTTCTCTTTGAAGGCGCTCAGTATTCGCACAATGGAGTTGAATTCTCGAAAGTTATGACGTGACCCTGATGGACTAAAACAATCGGACCACTGAACTGAGAGTACCAGTCCAAACTTATGAGCCCCATTTAGTCATCCCGGGGTCTCAGAGATGCTGGAAAATTATCCCACAATACTTTTCAACCAGATGCATATTTGCTCCACTGAACAATGAAATTTGGTTGGCTGCAAAAATATGAAAGTAGATTAGGACGGTTTTTGGTTTGAGCACATTCGCAACACAATGCAACATTATGGCGTACGGAGTTTTACTCCACTCGTGAAGATTTAGCTGCTGAAAGCATTGTGTGGTGAATGGGCACACTTTGAATCACCACAAATCGATGAGTCCGACGTGGCAAACAAGTTGACTTGATCTGGGCCAAGGTCGTGCGCATGGCACGTGATGAAAAACATGATGTGTACTTTTACTGATCAAAATAAGCGCAGTGGTCTAAAAATTAATTAGGCAAAACGGAGCCGCTAATCGCTCTGGACAGATGTATGGAGAATTGGTTGTCAGACCCTGTGGTTAGCAAGTATCGTCACTTCTATGTCGGTGTCCCTAACCTCTTAGTGAATTCCTGTTTCACAGCCTATCGGAACCTCAACTCAGTCGTCCGTGGTTAGCGAGCTATCCGTTCTGTCACCTGGTAGGAGTTCCGCCCCGGCCTTGTCGTGCAATCCAGGAAGTGGTTCCGAATCAGGTACGCATGTTTCTCACTATTCCTTGGAGAAAATTTTTTTCTTTTTGTCTCTTTCTTATACTATTCTCATGGTTGTGAGATGGAGGTCTAGTCACTGATGACATTACAGAGATGAAAAAGAGCAGAGTTTTCTATTTTTCATAAAGGATACTACTAAGGAGATGGAGGTCTAGTCACTGATGACATTATGGAGATGAAAAAGAGCAGGGTTTTCTATTTTTCATAAAAGATACTACTCAGAAGGTTGCCGAAATCCCTTCGACAGCCCACGATCGGTTCCGCCCTTTTTGGGACTCATCAGGTAGGCGCATTTCCCGAGTCCCCCCTCAGTCTTTAAAACTCATTCAGATGTAGCTCCCTTTTGGTGCTTATCATGAACGAGAGATTCAGCCGATTTTCCTATGAAAACCAAATTGACGTGCAAACTGGGGTGCTTGTCGACATAGTTTTTTTCATTCTCCTTTGCTAATTTCGCATCCGTTCTACCATAGTTTCCTCCAATTTATGCAAATAGTTCTCTCAGCCATTCGGTCGATTGTCCGACTCGTTTTCGAGTCTTTCACACCCTTCGCTCTTTCAACTTTCGTTTCCTCGAGTTGACTGGCAGTTCACACCTTGTCCCAGTGCTATCTCCCTCAAGAGTGTTATGGCATCCAATACCCTAACGTTGGTTTGACGTTGAAGCAACATGGGTTCAGTCCACCCACCCAAATCATAACACCTCTAATTCGTTGTGTCAGACTCGCGTTAGTAACGGCAACTGTCGTAAACCTGGACAAAAAGTGGTCTTGAGTTAAAAAAAATAGGTAGTCAGGCAATGGATGATACGCGCGATGACCTGGTACGTTCGCCTGAAGATTCATGAGTAAAACCGGGCTATCTGTAGCGGTAAGATCATGGTTCTCTTCCCAATAAGAGACTATTTTATGTATGTATTGGAACAGACGCATCCTGCCTCGCTACCGGTCTTCACTTTTTTGTAAAATTTTGCGACATCTGCGCTCATCTATTCCCATCTATTCTGTATATGTCTCGACAGCCTTAGCGAACTTGAGAAATTCACCAGACATGCAGCCCCCGAACAGTATGACCAAACCGACAGAGGGCGCTTCAACTCGCTTGGTATCGATTCTTCCTTCACAACTCCCGGCCAGTCAGTCTACGTCAAGTCCTATGAACCGGACCAGTTACACTCAACAACGCCCTCTTCTGAGTTCCCGACTACTGGGCAGCCGTAGCAGGTATCGCTGTTATGAATGTGGCCTCGTGTGTCACAAGCCATGTCTGTTGCGAAAGCACTACCGGACCCATTCAAACCTGCGTCCCTACATTTGCCCACACTGTGAAGTATCCTTCAAAACGCGGGGCAACCTGAGCAAGCACATGAAATCGCGTGGACATCATTACAGGTTAGTTTTTCCACCGACCCCCCCCCCCCACACTGCATTTCGTTCGCTTACAGTGATTTTAATTTCCCCTCGGCAAGCAACTGAAGGAGCAAATTCGAATTATCGTTACGACCAGGGATAATGGCGAAAAGTAAACCTATCCTACTATAGGTAGTTTGAGGTATCCAAATTACCAAGGATCAGGATGGGATCCTTCAACACCAAGGTTGGGCGGTCGTCCTTGTCGCTAGTCCGATGAATCTGGTCCATATGGACCCGGGTCACCAGTTTCGTTACTTCCGATTGCGGTGGTTAATTCAAAAATTGTCTCAGTAAGAGATTGCGAGTCGATGGACTCAGGTCTGACCACGAGTTCCCTGGCCGACACGAGCAATGCCTACATGAAATAGATTGGTAACCGCTCGGAAATACGTTAACTCCTGTACTATCAGTGACTGATTCTTGCTACCTAAGTGTAATAACGGTATTTTAGTCAGCTTAGTTCTCGGTCTGAGCCTCCCAAGCTAGTGTTCACGTCAAAACAACCACCAAAGGTGCACAAGGTCTATTAACGCCCCAAACGAANTACCAAGGATCAGGATGGGATCCTTCAACACCAAGGTTGGGCGGTCGTCCTTGTCGCTAGTCCGATAAATCTGGTCCATATGGACCCGGGTCACCAGTTTCGTTACTTCCGGTTGCTGTGGTTAATTCAAAAATTGTCTCAGCAAGAGATTGCGAGTCGATGGACTCAGGCCTGACGACGAGTCCCCTGGCCGACACGAGCTATGCCTACATGAAATAGATTGGTAACCGCTCGGAAATACGTTAACTCCTGTACTATCAGTGACTGATTCTTGCTACCTAAGCACAGTGTAGCTCTTGCCGCGTTTACGAAAACTCGCTTATGTAGACCTATCAACCACCGTCTTGATATCGGAGGGTCGAAAACATTTCCTTCCGTGCTGCATCTTCGAACACGTGTGTACCTCCTTTCTCTCGGTCAAACCCTTCCGCGCCCACCTCATGTATTTGCAGTATTCATCCACGATCCCTCATAAACTTTTGACCCTTAACACGTCGAACCAATTCTGAGGAACCTTTCACGCGCTTTTTTTGATCTGCGTTACCACGTGGTGTGCGCGCACGTTTGTCGGTAATTCACGTCGATTTGCCCTTCTTGTCGGGCTTTTTTTGGACTTGCACCTATTCGTGTAACAATTAGACGGAAATCCCCACAAGTTGAGGTTTGTCCTTTTCATATATTCACTTTGCACGTGTAGTACCGAATTTTGTTGATAGATCTCAAGATTTCGTAATTGTTGGCTTGTGATTTCGCGCGTCACCCAATTGGTCTTTCAAGAATAGGTCACGTATTCTACAACGTGATTCATTTCCCCTTCTCAGGCGTCTGCCATATATTCCTCATCAACAAGGCTGCCGAAGCCAAAACCTGGGATTTTAAAACTTCTCTCCCCTAGTTCACGATTTTTGTTGGCTTCTATATACCGTTCAGCTATTATGCCACCCGAAGGAAGCAGGAGAGCTGAGGTACGGCCAGGTTACCCAAGCCTAAACAGGAGTAGTCGAGATGCACAAGTCGGGTTCGATCCACGGACCTTCCGTCAGCAAATTCGCGCTCTAACCACTTAGCCATCTCATCGCCTTCTAGATCACACCCCATGCGAAGTGGGCACAAGCGATGAGTTATTCTGGTCTCATTTTACCCCATTTCAGAATTGATTCAGGTGTCCATTTTTCACCTCCCCTCACCTCCACCCTATATTTGCAGATGTGTTCGAGATTTGGGGCTCGATCAAGCCCCACTAGTTGTGGACGATGCAACGCAGGTTGACCGACAGGCTTTGGAACGCCAGAGGCAACTGGTGTTGAAAAAGGAGAACGTAAAACGTGAATTATGGAGGTCACGGTTACGCGCTATCAAAGCCAATCCGAACAACCCAGTAGGCCGTTCCCGCCGCATAGCGATTTCCACCAAACCCTCTCGTTCATCTATCAAACAACGTAGGCGTCGTCAGGCGACTCGTTCAAAAGACAGTGCCTCGCCTCGGCACAGAAGCCCAATGATCATTGTATCAGCCAGTCCAACGTCACCCGGCAGCGCACACCACCCCGGTCCAGTTCCTGCTGTGCCTAGATCAGATTTTACAGACCGTATACCAGCGCCCAACGTGAATGCAGTTCATCTGCTCCAAGTAAGTTTCCCACTTTTAAATAACTACTTTCACCAATCACTGTCTTACGGAAGAAGGCCAGCTTTCCGATTTAACAATCCTAGGCATGCAAGAAGCACAATAAAGTGCGCACTGCTGATGATTGCCAATAAGGATGAGACAGCTGTACGGTGATTCTTGCCTCTTCAGCATAGAGATGAACCCACTTACTGGATGAAATATGTGTACACTACTCTGGCAATCTATGTATGATAGGCGACAGCGTACGGTGATTCTTGCCTCTTCAGCATAGAGATGAACCCACTTACTGGATGAAATATGTGTACACTACTCTGGCAATCTATGTATGATAGGCTCAGAAGAGGCAGAAATCAACAGGATGAGCGAGGCTCTTATCTGAAAGGTCGCCTCTCGAGGGGTCAGCCAGTTAACACGTAACCACGTGATGTGGATTCGGTGGTTGAAAGATTATTAGATAACCAGTCAGCTGTAACACCCTTTCGGTGCCTAGCTGCCATGCCACGCGAAGGAAGCACGAGGGCTGGGATACTGCCAGGTTGCCCAAGCCTAGACAGAGGAAGCCGAGAGGCAGAGGTCGGGCTCGAACCACAGACCTTCCGGTCAGTAAATTCGCGATCTAACCACTTGAGCCATCTCGCCCCCTGATGATGATTAGCGCTATAACCTATCTAAGTGCAAGTTAATCACATTGCTGATCACGCCTAAACGTACTACGTCACCTGGCAGCTCCTGGCATGAAGATTTTTCATGGGCTTCACGTCGAAGTAACACTTCACTGTCCCTGTTATGCTCCAACGAATGACTTGTATTCACGTACACACTTAGTCAGCAGGCGTTTACCATCGAGAGGGAGAGAGAACACAAAAGAAGTCACATTTGTGGAACACCTAGTCTCATTGTGTCTAGGACGCGACTGAAATACCTCCCCCCCCCCGAAACGCCGGGGAAGCTATTTGAAAAGGAAGACTGAAATCCGACATAAATTTGCTAAACGACTGAGTTCACGGTTGCTGACAGCGTGAAAAAATACAAATAAACCATGAGCTTGAGATAGTTCAGTCATTGAGGTGCGAGCTTACTGACCGGAAGGTCTGTGGTCCTATCCTAACCCCGGTCTCTCGACTGTTCCTGTCTAGGTTTGGGCTACCTGAGAGTACCTCAGCTCTAGTGTTTTCTTCGGGCGCCATGACAGCTAGACATCCAAAGGTCGTAACAGCTGATGTCCAACCGTCCAGAGATGTTGCCTTTGGACACCTCATTTTCTCTGTAAGCCAGATGCAAGAAGCTGTTCTGCACATCTGATGTGTATCGGAATCGGGTACGATCAACGGCTATACGCGACCGGAGAACGAGCGCACGAATCCCCAGCTATGACGCGAACCCAAACACTCCTAGCGCAGAGAGAG